>NC_134369.1:41592500-41747500 GCF_035582795.1 Mycteria americana
GACAAAATGTGTCTGAAATTCTTTACCTTCTCCTAAAACATCTAGAGTAACAATAATTAAAAAACCCCACTTCGCTAAAGCAAATATGGTATAGTATGGACAGATAAAATAGTTGGTCTTGAACAGGACATGATTTTGATTGTTCAACCTGTCACCCACATCAGTATACAGAAATTCACTATGTGCTGCAGTGTATTATTATTCAGCCTATGGAAATGAAGTGCAGCAGGAGAGAGAATCTAAATGCTGAAGATTTTGAAAGAATAAAATATGGCATTTGTACATCTTAAAAAGTTTATCAAAATGTCTTCAAATGAAGGGTATTTGCCTATAAATCCTACCTTTCCTCCTGTTTAAACAAGTTTCAAACTGATACAACCTCATTAATGTCAACAAATTTATTCCTCATTGACTTATTGCTATAAGTGAAGACTGACACCCAAGATAGAAATTCAATATTTATACATGTTTTTCATAGCTTTTGTTTTCGATACACATTTTACAAACGCATCTCAAACTTTTAATTTACCATCTGTTTCATTGAATTAATATGATGTTTTATCTTACAAAAATACATTTTTAGTAGCCTACTGATATCCATTCTTCCAGGTTTTGTGGAGCATACATGTAGGGGTAACACTTTTCAATTTGTCAGTCCTTTCACCAAAATGCTATCTAAAAATCTCAGCAACAAGTCAATACAAAATACAATTAAAATTTTATTAGCAACATTCTCATGTTACTGCCTCATTATTAAGTCAAGCTTATTATAGTCAAGCTAATTACGAATAAAAATGCATGCCCTATAAATAAGCTTTTTCTAGTCTTACCCATTTTAGATATTTCCAGTTGTTATGATAGCATCAAAATAAAATCTTTGAAAATACAGAATACTATAAAGTTAAGAAACATTTATATTTTCCACTTATACAATATGTACATTAAAAATTGTAAGACACCATATTGTATTTTGCACTGAATTGTTTTACAGCGTATATAGATTTTTTAACTTCTTTAGAATTTCAAGTTCACTGACATCAAAACAAAAGATGGTCTACGGAATAAATAAAAATTATTAGGTGCTGACTTATTCTAAAGGTAACATAAAAGTATGGTATTGAAAAAACATTTAGCCCACCCATATATTAAATAATCCTATAAAAACACAAACATCTCAGTATGTGTATATACATATATACATATTTGTGTAAAGACACACACATTGAAATGTTCTTTATATATATTTATAGACACACTTATTTTTAAGTCAGGACACCTCATAGTCACTTTAAAATGCAGTTCAAACTATTTGGCAATTTTGAGGTGCCCTTTTTTAGTTTTCCTATCAGAAAAAAAAGAAAACCATTCTTAGGTTTGATTTGGTATTTGGGATCTAGATACAAAATGTATTAACTAATTGCTAAATATAACGGATGTTCAGATTTTTGTTAAATATATATTTTAATGGGGGGGAGGTTTTGTTTGTTTGGTTGGTTTGTTGTTGTGTTTGGGTTTTTTTTTTTTTTTTTAATTAACACTCCAAAAATGCAAAGTTGTATAAAAACACAGTCACCCAGGAAAATTCAATAAAACTGGAAAGCTTTTATTGCATGGCACAGCTTTCATGATTATGGTTTTGTGCCACATACTATAGAAAACATTTACCTGACTCCACTGATTTAGGACATACTAACAGCTTCTTTGGGACATTTTGACAACTGTGATTTGCCAGATCCTGTGTGGTTTCATAACCAGTGTGCACAGTTTGGACCAAGTGAGGCATAAGCGCTTAGGTAAGTTCAAGAGAAGACCCCGAGAACATAAGAAGGTATGAAAATACACTCTCATAACCATGTGTGTGATTGCAGAAGTAACTAGAATATTTAATTTTAGGGCAGCATCGTAGCACATGTAATATTATAGCTACCCATGCAACATATGAAAATCCAGGTTACTGTAATATGGCTAGGATTACTCTAAAGGATTAATGTAGTAAAATAAAATAATGGTATAATTCAGCCACAAAATTAAGAAGGAAATGTTTTGTATGCAACAAGAAAGATTTTCTCAATAAGAAACTACTACTTTTCTCACTTGCCATCACAAAAGTTCATTTGGTTCACCACTAACAACTCCAGTTGTTCAACAAAATTATCTCTCTAGTCAGAGGAAAGATGAAGAATGATCTCCTCCTCCATACCCATCCACTCTCATCTTGTCCAGAAATGTTTTCCTACTTAGCCATACAAACAACATGCAAATTACGATGCATTTCGGAAAATGAATCTTGCATTTGCTGGATTGATATGTTATATGTTTGTCTGCTTGTCAGATAAATAAAAATACCTTTTTCTAAATATCTATGTTAGAAATATCAGATTGTGTGTTTTAACTGCAACTCTCTTAAATTGTTTTAGTATAGGAATATACCACTAATACCCTTTCAAATACAACCCCTGCCAGGGTGATTATTTTACCTATTAACATATAGGACATCTTTTAAAAACATACGTGTACTAAAAAATTAGACAACATGCACAATCTATTTTATACTAAGATGGCACAGAAAACATTACATTCCAATCAAAATTCAGTTTTAACAGAACATAAATACATCTGTATGCATTTTTCTGAAAACATATAAAATCCTGCTCTTCCTGAAATGAATGGCAACATTTGCATTATTTCGAGATATTCGATTGTAACATTCCTGTATTTGTGACAACTGACTGAAAATCTTTTTTAAAAATGGAGATAATTACTTTAAAAAGCAAAACATATTTAGGATTTTTTTTTTATTTAGGTCATATTAATCTTGCTACCAATTTCTGTTTCCTGCATTCACTTGATTTTCCCTGGTTTATATATTGGAATATCAACTCTTTATGGCAAGCATTGGTTGTGTTCTATACTAATACGGTATCTAACATATCAGGCCACAGCCAGTACAAATGAAATAATGCAAATATAAAATATATATGTATTTTTTCTTTTGAAACCTAAAATCCGTAAGGTCACTAAGTTACAAGGTATAAAATGATACAACAAAATTCTTCATCTCAACTCCTGTTTTACAAACAGAAATTGAAAAAACAAAGATTATCTATTTGGTTTTGTTACCTGCACTGCCACCATTTAAGTACTTAACTCCCTATCTGTCAGTGAAAATGGACAGTGATCTTACGTTCCTTTTACAGATAAGAACTTCAGAAAGTGATTTGGATGCAGAAGTGAGAAACCTAACTACTACCCAAAATAAGTGCTCTGAGCTATCCAATAAAGGTATCTTTGGCTATGCAGGACGGTTAGGTTTCCAGGTTTGTGTGTATGCTCCTGGCTATATTGAAATTTGTGCTGCAAAAACGAGAGTGAGTCCAAGTCCAAGAGTCCAAGAAACTGTGGTGCTTAAGAAGGGCTCAAACCAGAGTACAGTTTGTTGCCCTCAGTTCCCAACGAAGTCAGCAGAGATTTGATGAAACTGCACTTCAGAGGAGGATGCTCGGTATTTGAGGGATCTCAGCCATTATGTCCAGAGGACACAATTCAAAGTGCTTTAACTTAGCATTAGTGGCTCATATTCATCCTTGCATGCTGCAAAATCCTAGACTCTTAAAACTGTGTCAGCTAATTCCCTAATCCTTTTCCATTTATTGACAACCCACTTGCATAACACCATGCTGCACTCACCTATCACATCAGCATCACCTACAAGTCCTCTGATTCACCAAACTGAAAGTCCTGGCTCAGTTCTGGGAGCTGAATAGCATCTACTGTGTGGAATGCCAGATGTTCAGTGATTATGCTATGCCACTTCTCATCCCCTCCATTATGCTGCAAGGAGATAATCTGCACTGAGTAGCTATGAGTGTATATCAACACATGCAAAATATCTGCATGGGAAGCAGAACCATGACCAAACATGCACCGCTACCCACACTAACACCTCATGTCCTTATCTCCCCAATCCTCATTCCCACTGCTCTCATGTAAACACCTCCAACTACCTATAGCAAGGTTCCCAACCCTTTCACTTTTCTACTACCTTATTTCCTCGCTCTCCTTCTCTCTGATGACATGTGCTCTGGTTATATTCTCACTTCTCACAGTCTTTGGAGGTGGGGTGTATGGCAATCACAAACTAGCACCTTATGGGTGACCCAGCTAATACGTAGTATTTACCTGGCAAAAGTAGTAGGAGGATGAAATACATGCTGACTGGCTAGATAGCAAGAATTAACACTTGATGTGGCTGTTATGCCAATTAGAGTAACTTTAAGTAAGGGGGCCAAAAAACATGGCTTTAAATTTAAAGCTTCAAATGGTGGTGTGAAACATGCTTGCATTAAATTACACCAGAAAAGAAAATGTCTCACTGATTATACAAAATAGCATAAAAACTTGGAAAAAACAAAACCAACAATTTGACAGTAGAAGCATTTAATTCCATCATCCCCTGTTTATTCCACCTCATAGAACTGTTTCTGAAGAGATTGAACAAAGACTAATGAACCAAGGAGCTTTTTAATCTGTTATTCGGCTTTCCTTTTTTCTCTTTTATTTTCACAAGTTTAATTATAACTTATGCCATGAATCTTCTGTAACAGTTGTTCTTTTTTCCGTCTATTAAATCTTTCAACTATTTGTGTAATGTTCTTTTACATTCTCCTAACAGAGAAATGTCTTTGCAAAAAAAGGTTCCATCTAATCTGATAAATTCATTCTAATCTGGCACAATTCTACATTTTAGTCTCTCTAAGGCAAATCATTGTTATTCCCTTAAAACTGTATTTAAATTACTATATTACATTTCACCTTTTTTTCCTGTCCTCATTGCTCATCAATTACTTCAAAATCTCTAAAACTCCATCTGGGCTCTGGATTCTATACCTGTGAAAATTTCATGCTATTTTGGCTGCTCATTTGACTATAGGCTTGGAGTTGCTGAGAAAGTATTCTGAAACCACAAGTTCCCGTAGAGAGTAGTCAATGAAGAGTAAGAGCCATCTATTATTTCTCTGTGAGGTAGGCTAAACACACTCCTACAGTAGGCTTGTATTGATGTGAGCAGTCCCATGCCATCCATCCTTAAACTGAAGTGCAGTATGATGAAAATCTGGGAGAAAAATCATGGTCAACAAAAGACCTGATGGAAGTCTACTGGCATCAAGCAGAAAGACAACTAAGTAGATTACAGGCAAGATGATGACTGCATGCACTTAGAATTTACAGCCACGCTCCCTTGTATCAGGCAACTCTTGGAAAGTCTTTGGCTACATACCCAATGCCAACCACAAGTTCAAGGCAGAGCAAGCTACCAAGAGGTCATGAGTCATCCTATGTGCACAGCAGACAGAAATACTAGGCTGGTCTGCACTTCTGTCGTTTGTTCACGTCAGGCTTAGCCTCCGACAGTAGGCTTACACAGCAAATCTCTACTGATTGCACGTACGTACCCTCAAGGAAGTTAGTGGAATGTGTCTCGGTAATTTCAATAGCTCTGGATTCGGTTCCATATGTACATAGGGTGAAATATGAACTTACTTTTTCAGAGGTGTCGTGCACTGAACAAATTCCTGGTTGCTCAGTCCAAGAGTATACATTTTCTTTTTAGAGGAAATACTTAGGAGGAAAATAGACATCTTTCTAATGGTCTGTTTGATATGATTTATTTACAAAAATAAGCAAATATCCATAAAAAGAGAAGCAGTTCTTTGTAAATTTAGCTAGATCATAATGTAAATAATGTAAATAAACCTAGATAACAAATTAGTCTCCATCTTCCCTGATTATGTTTAAATTCTGTAACTGCCATTCCAATTCCAATTCTCTCTTTCTATAAAAGCATATCTACAACTGAAATATTCTGTGAACAAGTGCAATTGGATTACAGGAAGAGATTAGCTGCTACTTTGTTCCTCAACACAATGCACATCTTTTTTTTTTTCTAGTCACGTTTGTGCTCCTGAGATTTTCTTCTCATCACAAGCAGCACATATACTTGTACTACTTCCTTCATATATGTTACCTGCAATTATTGCAAGATGAATGTCATTTTGCTATTTCTCTATGTTTCTTCTTTGTGGTATTTCTGCCCTCATGAACTACTGTTTCTTTCAAGTCAATTCAAAGTTAAATTAAACCATTGAAAAAACAATATTGCAAGTAAGAGGTCTTTCTCAAGTTAAAATCATACCAGATTATTACAAATATAATAAATTAAAATGATAGTGCAAACAGATATTCTGAACGTTTTATTTCTATCTGCCAGTACATTGCAGCAGGAGTTTGGGCCGATTCCCACTCTACTGTTTATCACAAGTGTTTGTTTGGGTCAGGTTCTCAGACCTCCCCTCAGCTGAAGCTGCATTTCTCAAGGGCATTATTTCATTTTAGTCCTAAGAACTATCATGCAATAGAAACCTAACTTCAGCTTAAATGCTCGGGAATAATTTACATTTGAAATCACAAGGCTTAGAACCAAGCTGGAGAAAGATTTACTAGAGGAAAGAATATGTAAGGTATTTTTGCATGAATTGCTGCTTTGGCTTAAATCTAGACCATTTTTCAATTAGTATTTTACATTAAACCTTGACTCTTTGGGGGACTGAAAAAAGTAGCTCCCACTTCTTTCAGTTACTACCTAATTACGCTTCTGCCCACTTTAAAGTATGAACATTAAGATTTTTCTTTCATGCTTTTAACTAAAGATGTAATTTGGAATGCAAACTTCTCACAGCAAGGAATTAGCAAATCATGTTTGAATAAACAAACAAAAAAATTCTCTGGCCTCTGCTTTAGTTGCCATTCTGTCACCAGTGTGTGTAGGCTCTAACTCATAAATAGAAAGGCTTCTTCTTTCAAAAGCAGATTTTACTAAATGTGTGCACATGCAAGTTGTGTATGGAGAGAGAATAATTATTAAAACAATGTTAGTTATACAGGTGGTTGATTTTATGAGATCATTTAGTCCTGAACAAAGTATTATTAAAAATTTACACACGTATGCACACAAAAAAAGTCTATTAATGGTATCATGAGTATCCCTCATGAAAACATGATTCAAAAGTGTGGGAATGGAAGAAACCAAATCCTCCATGAATTCTCTATGATACATAGTTTTAATAACATAGAGAAGAAACTTAACTTTTAATTTTTTTTCTGTGTAACAAAAACAACACTCCATATTTTATGCATTAATGTTTCATGAGTTTCAAATTACATTTGCAGAGAAGTGTAATGTATTTTGAGTAGCTTCATTTATACTTTTCACTTTTTTATAATTAAAAAAAGAAAAAATGAGCTGGTTACATACTGAATTATACAAGAGCAAAAAATCATAGATTTTCACTCAACTGCAGAGTATGTAGTATACATAGAAAATTAGACATCTATATTGACTGTGCCATTGTTCAGATGAAACATCTTTTAAGACGACAGAAAGCAGGAATACTAACTGCTCTGGCCAGTAAAGTCTGAATGACACTTTCAGTGACAGTAGAATGTTAAACCTATTTTCTAGCTGAATTAACAATAGTTCCCCCTCCCCCTATCCAAAATATCCCTTTTTCTTTCCCTCATCTAATTTGTTGCATAGTGTTCTATGAATACCTGCCAATATTCCATAGAGTCAAGGATGGGTTTCACAAAAGCATGAATATTTACAGTACCATTGAGTATAGTAATTTGGGATGCTTCTGACTGAAAGACACCATATAATTATAATGTAATTTCATTATTGGAATTGCTGAAAGGACACTTCTCAATACAAAATAATCTACAAAAAAGTAGATTATGTACATTATTTTAAAAACAAATACGCCTCACTGATGGTATCAAGAAAACTCCCACTGTTTTGCATTAGACATGATCTAACTTATAAACTCATAAAACCCACTCCAGGTTCTAAAGTGAATTGATCTTCCTGACAGAAATTGAGGCAAAGGTGGTGTATCCCTTTTTTTATGCTTTTCCAGTCACAAAACCTATAGATGTCACTTTGGCTCCTCAGGGTTATCAACTCATTGCCCAAAGAAGCATTGCACTGGTTGCTTTCCTGCAAAATCTGCAGAGAAAAGAAGGTAAGTACATAAACGACTAGAACATTGCTGCACTTCTCAAGAGAATCCTTAAAAGGCTGCATCCATTAGCTTTACATGTACTCCCCAGTAGCAGATCAGCCATAAACTTGTTCTGAATGATATGCTATATTTTAACTAGAAATGTTATACTTGATGACAACAATTACTGGGAGAAATCCCATGGCTGAAACATACAGGAGATCTGATAAGATGTTAATAGCAAGTCTTGGATGGCCTATAAGCACACTTAGGAACCCATTTTCCACTGACTTCAAGGAGACTGAGGCTTCCAATTTTTTTTTTTGTTTATGGCTGTGGACCTGCAAGTCCAAGAGAAGCCTAAGAGTGTTCTTAAATATGCCTTTGACTGGAGTAGAAATTTTCCACTATTAATGCAATTTTCCATTGCATTAATATGCAATGTTAACATTACAGAACCTCACAGCTACTCAACAGTGCCCAATTTTCAGTATAAACTTTGATAAATGTGGCTAAAGTACACAATGGTATGCTTCTAAAACAAATCAATGCAGAAAATGATATGGTGTAGTTATGTCACTTAATTAAATTCAGAGGAAATGACAGCCAATAGAAATGTGCAAAGGGATTCGCCGTTACTGTGTCAATGACACTTTTCATTGAAGCTGACTAGAACTTGAAAGCACGGAAAAGCTTAAAACAGGATATTAGAAATACATTGAGATATTAATCCTCTGACATTGCTGGCCAGATTACAGCATTATTTTAACAGCATACTAAACTTTATCCAAATTAATTTAGGATTTAAATCCAAATTTAAAATCAAAATCACATTTCAGCATTCCAGCTAAGAATGCTCAAAAATCAGTCTCTGAAAACTACATTTTAAAATGAATCTATCTATAGGACTGATAGGACAAAAGGACACAAGCAATTCTCATTTGTTTTCAGATTGTCTTTGCCACAGTGGATTTCTACAAGATATGTAACACATATATTAAGCATTCATTTGGCTATTCAGAACAAAATTTAAGTTCTCAATTTTATGCCAGCTGCAGGAGGCCTCTCTTTTCAAAGCTGTGGAAATACGGTGATCCAGCAGAACTATTTCAATTCTACGGTATGGAAAAGAAGGATTTGTAAGGACCATTTTAAAAAGTCTTCCCTCTTGCTCAAAGCTCCTTGAGATCTTTTTGTGGGAGGTCAAAAGAGAAAGAGTTTGATGATCAGCAACAGGAACTTTATGGTTAGTTGTATCGACTGGTTTGTGATTTCCAAAGGAAGAGGGTAAAGTGCTCAGGTGATATGACAGTTGTTAGTCCCTTTCTTAAAATACACTGTCGATTTCCATATTTTGATATTTCTACGCTCACAAATATCCACCAATTCTGCTATCACAGCTATCATATTCGGATCATTTGAAAATTGAAGTTTTAAGTGACAAGCTGTGCAACTAAAAAAATGGTAGAGATTGAAAGAAGGAGGTAAAAGAAAATGCAACTAGCTTTCACTTAGAATCTGAGACATCTTGTTATTCTGAACTGAGAAACAAGGCAGACCAAGAATACAAGACAGTACAGAAACAATACAGTAAAGGTCAGAAGGGTATGTAAATTAACATAAAAATATCATTCCTATTTCACAAGAACTATGGCAATACAAATCACCCTTCAACATTTACTAACAGTTGTCACATAGAAATACAGCAATTTTTCAGTCATTTTCTGTGTTAGATATGGTGCTAAATTCTGCTAAATACATTTCAGTTTTGACTGATGGCTGATAGTAAACATTTAGATTTTAATCACTTCAGTTCATCACAGCTACTAAAAGATTTTAGAACCATGCACCAGTTTCTTCTGATCCTTGCTCGGACTTTTTACATATAGGGATAGAATATTATTGCTAAGATTTAGCAGTAGGTATGAGTATATATAAAGAAGTGTATAGCCATTCATCAGTTGTTTCTCTAATAACAATTTAAAAAATCCTACACTTTCATGATTTTTGTTTTTTAACATTGAAGAGTTCCATCAATTCAACTTTTAACTGATCACAACAACTATTTCTTTGACAGGGAGGACACTTGTAGGAATTTACTAAGTAAGGCTGTTTTGATAGTAACTGCTTAAAAATTGTGAAATGGAACCCCATATACTAGGAAGACAGTCTTTGTGATTAAAAATACAGCCCAAGATGGGGTGGATGGAGAAGGAGGAGGAGGATAATTAGTGGGAAACAGATTAAAGACACAAGTGAATATACTCCACCTGCAATACACCACACCACCACTGCTGGAAAAGCACGTGGCAAAAGTAAAAGTTCAGCCAGTCAATGCTGTTAAAATACCAAACAAGAGTTTGGTATCACTGATCCACCTCAATCTCATCAGTGTTTTACTGGACACCACATTAGATTTACTTGTTGTTTAGAAAAAGGAGGTTTTTATACTATTTTTGGTGCCTAAAACTTCTGTTATTTATCAAGCATTTCAATTTCTGCCCTGCGCAATAAAAATCCCATATAATTACACTTGTACATCCTTCAGCGTTTATCTAAGTTCACTTTTCCTTTACTGTACTCAGATACTATCAATATTTTTTTAATCATTACATACAGAGGATATTAGTATCTATAATAAGGTAGGTATAAATTTAGACGCAGACAACTCATGAAACAGTCCACACTTCCATTGATGAGCACTGGTCGCTGGAAGGACTTGATCTCTCAGTACATGAAAAGTGGCTCACTGGCACAGAAAACTATTATTGGTATAGAGTTTGACACTGGCACAGAAAACTATTATTGGTATAGAGTTTGACATCTAGAACTGGATTTTCAATTAAGCAGGACATTTGCTTCAAAAGAACTGAACTTACAGACAGAAGAAGACAGCTAGTAATGGAAAAAAATGTACTTTCCACGACTTCTCAGGACTCTAGAAATACTGTTTTCTATGAAACAGGAACTTAATGATAATTTTTAAAAATGCATACTTAAAGTTAGACTCCTAGATGCTTATTTAGGCATCTTAATCCAAAAAGCATGCTTGCATGTTCGGCAAACCCAACAGCCAAACCATTTACTTAGAGGATTCAAAAAATCCTAAATTCAAGCACTCATTTAAGAAACTCCTAGTGATGATATTCTTTGCCAATTTTGAGTTACAACTGCATACCCATGTCCTTTTGCTTGAATGCCTCCTTAATAATCTTGTAACGAAGAATTTGTGAATCACTGATCAGGGATATAATTACTCTGCGTAAAAACTTACTCCTTCTCATCAAAGTCCATTATGTAAACTATTCTAACATGAAAAAGAAGAGTGGAAGGTACCTTGTCAGGTCTAGGCACTAACCTGTAATGACAAAATGTTTTCCTAAGAGCAATATAAATACAAATTTTCTCATGAGTTCTTTATTTAGTAAACATCAATTTTCCTTCAGATATAAACACATAATAAGATGGTAGAGCCAAACAGTTTTTAAAAAGAGGAAGATTTTAAACACTCACAACATCCAGCTAGGCACACAATTTAAAAAAAATAAAAAGAAAACAAGAAAAGCAAAGTCCTTCCTACCATTCCCACTGACATAAGATTAGATGCAAAAGCTTAGAGAAATGTAAATACATGAAGCCACAAACCACCTGAATATATCACTCCTATATATACTTTTATACATATATATATATATACACACACACACTTCTGTACTATACATGTATACTTCTATATGTGACTCCATAACACTTGATTACTTTTAAGGAGAAACAGTCTTACTGCATTTAATATCTAGCCAACAGCTCCAGCTCTGTTAGAGTACAGAAGCTACTTATTCAGCAGTGCCTCTTTAAATAGTTTTTTCGCAATTCAGCTGATTCTAAAAACAATAAGGAAAAACAAAAGGATGTCTTCCATATGGACTCATTTGATGGAAGACATGCACATATTCCTGCTCTATACAGACACAATGAATGGAGCCATCCCTTCCCCCCAGGCTCATCATGCCTTAGAATCTCACAGCTGCAATCATGTCAGATATGAGTGTGCTTATGCACAAAAACAAATGAAAGCTCTCCACATTACAAGATCATGGAATAAAAAACCCACTGTTACAGAATTATTTCAAGAGCTTCTCCAACCTTTCTTTGAAACCAAATTTCTGCTCTTAACAATATTAAGTAATGTAAATAATATACCTTTTAACTGAGAGATATCTTTTGTATTCAGTCTATATTTAGTTACACGCATAGAGATAAGAAAAGACAGAAAAGGGCATTTTTAACGGTGTATCTTGACCTAACCTGGCACTAGTTTTGCACATGCTCTTTATTCACAGATCACAAAATTGTAAAGGTAAAATGAAAGCTAAAGCTTATAATACGATCAACCAATACGCATAAAGTAAATATGGTGGAATGATAAATTACTTGCTACATTTGTAACTGTAATGACTGTGGCAAACAACAACCAATAAAAATGATAGAAGATGAAGGTACTGTGTCTGAATGAACACCTTTGAGTTTTCGTGGCCATAAAATAATAATAAACCCTAACAACCCCTTCTACATTATTTGTAATTAAAATCCTGGGGTAATTATTCTGTTTTCCATTCTTCTCAGCAAAAGAAGGAAGAAGAGACACATGTGAATTAAAATCCTTGTGGTAACCCCATTAACGTCTCAGCTCAGCGAAAATAAGAGCATATTTATTCATGTTCTGACCTACAGATTGTTCTGTATAGCTTCATTGTATTTTTCAGTATAAGAATGGTGAAAAACAGCAAGAAATTTGGCTTATGCAAAATGCATCTGGTCTATCTTGATGAACTATCTAGATTAATGGTATCAAGGGCTATGGCTATCTTGCACCTCTGGCTTTGCAAAAGATGACCCGCAGCAGAGGCTTGATCCTTCCTGTATTGACTGTTGCTTAACTATTAAAAAAGAATTTTGAACAGAAAGAACTACTCAACGAAATTCTCAAGGAGGTTATCTCACAGAGATCATTTGAGAATTGTTTTCAAATGAGAAAGGAAGTAAAGGACAGTTAAAGATAAAACATTTAAATAACCGTATCTCCCTAGGTCATAAAAAATAGTAATTACCAGAAACTTTTATTAGAAAAAGGACGTAGTTTCACTAATGTGTGGATGTCTTCAAACTTAATAAGCACTACTACACGACTCCATAGCCCTCTAAAGCTAACAGTCTCTTCTGACAAGCCAATTCAAAACCTACCTCTCAGAACCTGACGTTATGTCTCTGACATGGATCAGGGAATAGAACAAGGTAATATCAAGCTGCTGGTCTCGGGAAATATATCAATAACCACGACTAAGTTAAGTAGCTGGCTTAGAACTTAACATTCACCCAAGTCAATTTATATGTATATATTTAATTTATATGTGTATCTACTTTCTGGTTTGCCCTTTTGTAAACTTGTAGTTATACATTTTTAACCAAGATAGCCACAAGGGAATAGTAACTACTGCTGGAAGAGAAAGAGAAAAACAACACTGGAATAAGTGGAGGTAGACAGAAATTAGCAATTATTTGAGTAAACAGAAACAAAAAGATTGATAGGTGCTAACACAGGCCAGTTATGAAAGTCAACCTAGCTTATCAAAAAAAGCTATAATTACAAGACACAATTGAAGGTACAATTGCATCGTCCTTGTTAAACATGAAGATTCTGGATTTAGATCATACCAAATTTAGCTCAGTGGGGAAAATTGTATATATTATTAAACCACTTATTTGCAAACCATATTGTCTCCATACATTTGTACACTGGCTTATATTTCTTATACAATAAGAATCTGTGGAGCCAAATTTCATTAAGGAAAACTATCTATAAATAAACAAAAAAAAAATTAGCAACTTTTAAGATTTAATCAAGCGTTACAAAAGCTAGACACAGGCAATACTTGAATACAGATAACTTGCACATATTAACAATCTTGGCTAGATAATCAGCTGATATAAATGTTCACATGGGAAAAAATGACTCCTCATACAAACCAAGGCTGTGGAGTACAAATGTTATATATGGCTGTATTTACACATATATGTCACACGTTTTTATACCTATATTATATATGTGTAATTCTATGTATGCATTAACTTGGAAAAATACCTTTGGAGTCAGCATCTTCATAAGTTGGATTTAAATCTCTCTTTTAAAGATATACTGAAAAAGAATTTGCATCTAACTCTTGCCCTGATCTCAACTCCTATGCACACTATATACATATTCTTCAGCTTCCACGGATTACAATTTATTTTTGAGAAAAAAGGTTATTTTTGAGAAAAAAGATACCGACAAATAAAAAAATAAAAATGAAAAAATGAAAGAGCTGTCTCAAAACGAGATAAAGGTGAGGAAATCAACAGATTTACTAACTGGTTTTGATTTCATAATACATTTGTCCCTTTTTTTATTTAATGAATGTTCACTGTGAACCTTGTTACGGTAAAGACTCTTCTTAGACAGAGCTCAATAAATGCATTATAAATTATTATAAACTCAGATAGTTTACATAAAACTGCACAAAATCTGAATTATAGTTTTTATTAATATTACTATGCAATATTATGCTAACAATGAGTTTTATTTTACTATTTCAACAGTAAAAATATAAAAATAAGTTATATTTCAAATAAAAATATTCTTTTATTAATTTTGAAACGACAAAGTGCTCTCGGTGATGTTAAAAAGCACTAATTTTGCTGAGCCCTCTGACATTCAAATTGAGAAGTTTATACTCTTTTCTTTCATTTTTATTGATTTATTTTTCTTACCATCAAAATAAAATTCAGATAGGTCAAAAATAAAGGTTTTCTGTATTAGTAGTATAAATAGTAGGACAATTAGTAGTATAATAAAAATTTTTTATTTCTCAAGCCACGTATTCACTTAACTTCTTGTCATTACCATATTATATTTAGGTAATTCCATTTTGGTTTGAATAACAAGTACTGAATAGTACATAGGCTATGGCATATAATTACATTTATGAAATATCTGCTGTAATAATAATGTTCAGGCATTTTACAGCTCATATTTTGTAACTAGATTCCTTAATAAAAATAAACCTAGCAGAAAGGTATCTTTATATTCAAAAATATTTTATAATAAAACATACATGAATTATTTGCATTAGAAATTTCTAAATTAAATTCTTAAATTCAGATTTCAAAACATAACTTTCATGCCATCAAAGTTTTAATCTCCCCCTTTTATTATCCTCATTCACATGTGTTCCTATTAATGTAAGGTCGGTATAACTTACAATTTACTTAGAAATTGCCTGCAGTAAAGACAACCCTCAGTGTATACATACACGTTGTGTACAGCCAATCAGTCTTTATTGTAAATGTTAATGTAAAGTATAGCATTAATTATCTAATTACTTTTGACATAATTAAAGCAGGAATTTGTATAAATCAGCCTCTTAAATGCTCAAATCCAGGTGAAATATAAGCTGTGAAATGTCTTTAACAAACAGCTATCTGTTATTTGCTTCTGTTTCCAAAACTGAATGTGATAATATTGGTTCTAGACAATATTTACAGTTATTTTACTAGACATTTTAAATATATTATGATCAATAAATATTCTCCAAAGATCTGCTTATCTTTTGACTTCATTTCTTTTTTTCTGCATCACTTAATTATACATGAGCACTGGTCTGCAGAAGATCTGGAGGAACTATATTTTGCTTCAGTACGCTTTACTAAAGAACGTCATTAATCACAGTTTAATCTATTTCATAAACCAGTTTTATTCTATAAAGCAGTAACACTTTAAAGAGCTTACATGAAGACTGCATTTCAGTATCTCATGGGTAGGGGGCAGCTGTTAATTTATTATCACAATTATTACAATTACTATTAAGAGAATTAGGTGGATCAACATATTCTTACTGCATTTATGTTTTGGTTAAGTGAACAATAAAAATAACTATAAAGAGCTGAGAAGAATGGAGATCGTGTATTAGGTTACTAGAAACATGAAAGAAGAATTTACACTGCAGTAGAACAGCCAAACTGCAGGCTTTCAGAAACTTTAAAGAAATAGAAATTTAAAACATACTTTTCTAACCCCATCCAAATCACAGGTGCCAAGTTCAACTGCATGAATAATTAGTCACGTAGAAGTTTATTATTGCTGAATAATGTGAGGGAGAAAAAAAAAAAAAAAAGAGTCCAGAAAGAATCTGATCTCTAAGGCTGCATTTGCTGAGGTGCCATTTGAGAAGCGGGGGTAAACAGAAGGCCAAACAGCCAGCAGTCACTCTGTACCCCCAGACAAATACTCTTCAAGGCTACAAACTACAAAGATTCAAATGTAAATCACTGGGAGGTAACAGACCAGTGGACTCAGCCCCTGGGCATTTCTAAGGATGCTTATTAGAGTCTATGGTCATCATCCTCCCACTGATCCACTATTTGCAAACTATGCCTCTGGATAACTGTTATTACTTGCAGGGAGTCTAATTTATTTTCGGAAGGAAAAAAACCAACCAAACAAAAAAACCCCAAACCCAAACCCAACAAGTGCGAAAATAACTACAGGCACAAAACTAGGGGAAAATACTGCTTCTGAATAAGATGCAGTTACATATTGTTTTGTCTGCAGGGTAAAGGGATTGACTGACTAGCTTAAGTCTGGGATGCTATGTTATGGACAAAGATCTCAACAGATGCACCTTTCTCTGGGAGAGGAAGAACCTCCCACCTCTTATTCCCTATAGTGCAATAAGTCAACCAGCTTCTTTCTATGATTTGTATACAAAGAACACTCCATTTTCACTCAAATCAGGCAGGCCCTTACTTTAATTGGTGGGTTTGTCTCACATCTATCTATGACTTCTCACCATCTGATGAATTCTCAAAGCATGCAAAAGGCAGATGATGCATGTAGCATACAGCCTGCAGGAAAGTGCAGTGCGTTGTTGCACTATCCCTACAAACAGCTTGGGAAAGTGATAATGTTTCAGATGGCACAAGGAAAATATTAACTATCATATGCCCAAAGCAGGATCTTCTAGGGCTAGGCCTAACCATGCCTCACTCAACTTACCTCTGACATGTCAGAAAAATATGGTATTGCCTTTTCTACCTTATAGTCTATGCTGTACAGGATCTGTCCTGGTGTGACAGTAAGCTCTGTAACCTCAATGTTTCTTTCCACATTCTCATACAACTCTTGATCATATAAATTCTGAACTCCCTAAGAGCTGCTAAATTAAATTCTGAATAGTTGAAAACTTAAGAGTCTAACTTTCGTGTGACTGATACAGTACACAGCAGAAAAAAGCAATAAAGTCATCCAGATTTGCATTCTGGAAATTGCTCTGATGTTCTGTTTTCTCTGGGTTGTTCAAACAGCAAAGAGCGCACTAAGTGACTCTTTGCCTGTATACCTTAGAATATGGTTGGCTTTTTCTCCCAATACTAGTTCCGAATGAAACAGTGTATCACCAAACAAGAGTATTAAGGACATGAAGTCAAATATAATCTTGGTTAGAACACAGAGTTACAGGCTACCAACTTTCACGCTAGCTTACATGGGATGGAACTTGAACATGGAAATATCTGGCACTTTATCACATGCTATTTATTTTCATTTTGTATTGATAAAAGACCTATGCTTAAAACAGCTGGAACAAAGAAAATGAAAAAATTAAACACCCCTTTGGCACAGGACATTTGAAGACCTTTACCATATTTTGACAGAGAAGAATGTGTATTCTCCAACTTCTATGGGTTTAATGATCCTTTTTCATAAGCAGATAGGACCTTTTCTTAGTACAAGGGCATGGACAAATGCCAAAACCTATATATATCATATCTACAACTATCCTTAAATGAAAGAACAAGATCTTCAATTACCGTGCGAGATTTTTTTTAACTCTTAAACAACTTGAATAAGATATCCATGAGAGTCTAAAGCAAAATCCATTCAATCCAAAAAGCATTATCTTTTTACATGTTCACTCCAAAATATTTTAAAGTGAATATACCACACACAAATCATAAGTGTACAGGAAAGTGTAATGATAACTTTTATCCCAAATTTCAGCATGTTCACAGAAGTAACATTGATTTAAAAATAAATGAGATCAAAAGCAGGCTTCATTAATGTCACACTACAGTAAAATTTATACATTTTCTAAATCATCTTAGTATGTTTCCAAAATTCTACTTCTATTCATTTCCTTTAACAAGTTTTAAAACTAATGACTAAACTAAGGATTAAAACCAATGATAGGCTAAGTCTTCATAAACGCACAACAGGGGTGACCACGTAATATCTTGTTAAAAGCTGTTTCCTTATAAAGAAAAATGAGTTTGTCCCTTTGTTTTCTCATATTTTTGTCAAGATTTTTATATACATTTGTTTTTCCTCCTCATTTTTATCTATTGAGGGAAAAACAACAATAACAAAAAAAAAATCTAACAACCAGGTAGAGTTCAAACAAGAGGAGAAATTGATTTAAGACATTTATCCATTTTAATAGAAAAGGAACAGTAATGCTGTCCGTTACACTGAGAAAGTGCATCTTTTTGAAGAGGGGATGAAATAGGAAGCTAATGGATTCTAATTCTTTTCAGGCATAAAATCAAAACAAGATATACAAACATGGAATCACATTTTTATTTACAGGACTGCAACTGGCAGATCATTCATGACATCCTATGAATGATATACCAGTAGTATTCAGAGACTTAGCAGTGAAAAGCTATATCTTTCCCCCTGTCTTGTGAATGATCCTGACAAAATTTCCCCTACATTTAAGAAAGGAACGATAAACAGTGAACCCTAAAATTGTTGTGTGGTGGGAGAGAGAAGAAGAAAGGAAACAAGTAAGTCAATATAAAGGGATATGAACACAAATAATTACCTACATAGTTGTCCAAAGAGGAAAAATTGAAACAGACAATAAGAAGGAGTAAAAAAACCCAACAAACTGATTGGCATGTAAGTTTTTTTAAATTGTGATTTAAAAATCTTTAAAGTATCTAAAAAACTATAATTTAAGGACACAATGCAAAAAAAAGCGCTGAGCTCAGATACTGCAAAATATTGGGAAAAAGTGGTCAAAGAACAAGAGAAATATAATAAAAGTAATGTATCACCCTAAGAACCAGAAAAAAAATGTCTACAGTTAGTCTATGGAGTATAGGTTAATTGTGCTTAGAGTTTAGCCATGAAATTAAGCATTTCAGCTGCAGAGCAGCAGGAAAGGTTACTTCGAAGCACTGGAACCTCTACTGGATTCCTCTCACTTGAACAGGGGAATAATTCTCCCTAGCTCTTTCTAGATATGTTATCTCAAACATTATTTATTACATGCTGTCCACAGTGTGCCATAGGCAACTTGTAATCAACAAAGGAACTCTGTCTTCTTATTAAATTGAAACAAAAAGGTTACTTTATAGAGATATGAATTTACAATCGATAAAATTATCTATAAATGTGAAATGTAAGGGTTTTCTCACACTGGAAAGAGAAGTGTTTTTCTAACTAATGTAGGCACTTTCATTCAACCTTGTTACAGTGCACAATGTTCAATGAGGAGTCAAAATTACTACTGGGTAGGTCTATGACAGCAATAGCAAGACCTAAACAGAAAAGAACTCCGAATGCGAAGTTGAATAACTATTAAAACTGAAGATGAAAATCCTTGCTGAGACTTTACCAAAAAGATATGCTATGTTGAGAAATTACATAAAGAATTTTTCTGTAGGCAGCAAAAGTATACCATAAATTTGGGGACCTTCCAGAAAAAGTCAGCAAAATACAGGGCTTCTTTCTTCAACTCTATTTCCCTAAACATCACAATGAGGTTCTTACAGTTATCACATAGTTCGGAACACCACTGCCACACCAAAACTGATTTCCTTCTCATGCATCTGCTTGTGAATAAAAAAAAAGTTTGATGCCATAATTAGAAGAATATATTTGTTTAATATATTAATAAATTATTATATTTGTGGTCTTCATGTATTTATAATTTTAGAATCCAGTGTACTAAATTCTGTAGTGATGGGTGCGCATGAAACATTGTCTATTAGATGAAGTCTTTTACTTTTGTGCGTGAACTCAGATATCATCTTCTGCATGTAAATAAAATGGTTGTATTTATCAATGACCAATCTGACAGGTTGAAAAAAGGTCAAATTTTTATCTCACTGAGAACTACCATGGCAAATATTCTAAACAATCAAATTAAAGTAATAACGTTTTTTTAATTCTATAGCACCTTTTATCAGAATGCTAAATAACTTTATATTGACTTTGCTTTAAAAGACACGGTACTGAGATTTGGAAAGATCAAGTGATACATCCAGCATCAGTCACTCTGTGACAGACCTAAAAAGAAAACAGATTTTCTCAATACCACTGTAAGAAATGACATTAAAATTAGGGAATTAAAATTAGATGAATATTGCAGTTAAAATATCAGAGACAAAATATCTTAAATAACCCTCACATCAAATTGTCAAAGGCAAATAGAGATAGTATCTTGATGGCCTACGATGGCTATCTAGTATCCTGGGATCACCATTAAAACTCACTATTTGTACTTCAAGATAATCTGTTGATAAAAACTTTATCATTTGAAGTTGAATGTTACACATATTTTAAAATTCCGTGTCCGAATTATAACAGAAGACTAAAGCAAAGCTTTCTTTCCTATTTCTTCTTCCACCTCCCACAACAAATTATATATTAAATATAAGCGATATGAGTTCATCAGCCCTTTAAAAGCTGTCAGTATGCTTTACAGACAGCCTCTATTTTCCTATCTACCTCTCCAACAGGAATGAAAAGATTATACTTCTGCATGTCATTTTACAGACAGGGATAGAACTGTTCTTTAAAGTCAGAAAGAGGGAGAGCATCTACATCAATCATTACAATTCAGAGATATCAATTAATCCCCCAATCTCTAGTTATATGTGTACTATTATACCCTATTGCAAGCTATAGATTTTGCATAAAATAGAGATAATATAAGCTAAAAGTACAAATTCCTAATACTAAGATTGTAACAGCCATGTGCTTGTGCTGTACGTGCTGGGTACAGGCAGTACCAAGAAAGCCGGCTCAGTCCCATCACGTAAAAAGGTTGAAAAGTATTATTTATTACAGATATTGCAGCAACCGGATGAAGTAGATATGCTCCAAAAAACTTCAAACCTTGAGGACTGAATGGACAAATCCTACACCTATCTGCACTCCACAAAATTTATATTACACTATATTACATGATAAAATAAGAGTTTCAGGTGCAACAACAAAGAAGCAAAATAGAAGGTATAATTGTAAAAAATGCAAATGCCATGTGAAAAAATAGTGCATTTAAAAAAGTAAAAATAACAGAAGGTTTATATAGTAAGTTAATGACACAAAGTTTGTGATGATAAATCCTGTTACATTATTGAGCTTAAACCTATCTAAATTATAAGGGAAAGGGAAAGGACTCCTACCCATCACTCTCCTGACGCACTTGTAAGTGGGAATGTGTGTTTTGGCCTTATATTCTCTTACAGCCAGTAGTAAAGTTCAGCAGTGGTATCAATCTCATGGAAAAAGGGAGGATTGGAGAAGGAAACATGCGAGAGTTTGCAACTGTATTTTTAGGTGTACATCACATAGACAAAAGAGAAATATAAAGCTTAGATTTATATCACTCGTGTTTCCCCTCTCAAATAATAGTAACATCAGTAAAGCAGGCAGATGAGAGTTAAAAAATAATCCTGTAAACAAAATAAAATATGTAAGCAGTTTAATTATAGAAATACTTGTCTATCTAATGTCACTTAACTGTTAAAATAAGTATTAATATTTGTACCTTTACAAGGTACTACAGAGCAAAAGCAAGCATGTTTTATATGATGTTTATGGTGTTATTCATCACTTTTGAGATGAAATTCCCACTTGAAGTGTACTGTGGAAAAGTAAAATTGATTTCTTCCTTCTGGTAAATAAAAGTAAAGCTATATTCTGCCAGCTCCAGGGGCATCAGCAGAACAGTTTTACCACGGTAGCTATATGTCTGTCAGTGTTCTGTTATAAACAAATCTGACAAAGTTCATGAGGGGGTAGCACAGAAGCTCTCAGTCTAAAAGTACAGAAAGATTGAGTTCTTTTCAGTGATAGGCAGACAGGAAGGAAAAAAAAAAGAAAAAAGTTATTTGAAAAGTCCCTAATTCTATTGCCTCTTTGGTTCCTTCTTCCTTGGGAAGTTTGCAGTGTATGGATTTTAATGTGAACAAAGGCCCAAGGAAGTTCTATTGAAAAAATAAACAAGACATTTACAACAATAATATTGACAGATGTATATCTTCCTGGAACAAAGAACTAAAGAAAAAACCACTTCTAACACAGAGGTTTCTGTTGCATCCGTGGCACTTCAGTATAACACAACATGTAACAGTTCTGAAGGAACTGTTTTCTTCCACTATATAAGACATTTTAGAGACGATCCTCTTCTTGAGAATCATAAAATGAGTAGTTTCATGAACATTGGATTTTTCAAAAAACAACAATTCAACAAAAGCCTAAATTGCCATACAAAGGAGTTATGATCTCATCTGAATGGAGGTAAAGTGAGTCATTAAAAGGAAGACATAATACAAGCCAGATTTCCTGCCCAGCTTCCTCTGACCTCTGTTGGCAGAACTATTTTCCTCTTGTGGTGAAAAGCGTGCCTAGAAATTGTTCTTCCCACTATGCAAGCTCTGTCAGGAGAATACAACCGACATGTTCGTGCAGCGGGAAGGATCACATCATCAGGTATGCTCATCAACACACATCCTCGACAGTTCTCTAATTACAATGACTTATGGGGAGTCCTCCAACCCAGTTTAAAAATCTCACTCCAACAGCAACCCAGCATTAAGCATTGCTTAAACCTTGCTTAATCACCTTACTAATCTTCATATAAAATACTGTATTGTCATGATTAAACTATTACAGAAAATTGAATTATCTTAAGCCTGATATGCTACTATATCCACACAAGAGGGTGTGATGTGAGTTTATCTTCCACTTTAACACTAAATTTCCTGACCTCCATCTAGTTAAATAAGCTCCTTCCTGTTATTCTAATATAACATCTTGTGAGAAAACCCATAACTGAATGTTTATTTTCTATTGAGAATGATCTTACACAGCCATATACCAAAACAAACATTTGTTGTTGTTCTCTAATACTCTCCTATTGGGTACTTACATGACTACTGACAGGTTTGAGATTACCGTGTTGGAACCTATTTTCATGTGACAGCCGCAGTGCAGATACTTGTCGATACACTGGTGCTGAATGATAATCACTACTACAGGCTGGGAACAATTGCCAGCTATGTCACTTATCACTAGAATGAACAGAAAAGCCTTAATTGCCTTATCATGTGCTTTGTGCTTCCTGCTGGAATGGCTAGGAACCACTAGGAAATACTAGGAGGGATAAAATAGTCATAAACCAGTAGGAATTTCAAGGGTTAATGACAAAAGCAGTTCCAAAAGTCACTTAAGGAACTCATTACTCTTCTTCATATATACAATTTTAATGCTATTCAAAAGAGATGCTGGTTGTTTGTATGAAAACTGAATTGAACACAGGTTATGAAAAAAATGCATTAAAAGATGTAATGTGGGATATAGGCAGGACACAAAGCATACACTTCCCTTAGGATATTCAGCTATATCACTTGACAATATATTCATAGAACAACTTTCTATAAAAATAAGTATTTTTAGCTATTAAAAAGTTATTTAAAGCTTATACACTACACTATAATTTTGATAATTCAAAATTCATAGAACAGATGCAAAGTAGGTACTTCTCTGGTGCTAATTAAACAGCACGCTCAAATAGTATTTCCTGTAAATAAAAGCAACTCTTCCTTTTTCTCCAAATAATGATCATCAGGGTATACTCATAATTTAAAAAAAAAAAAAAAAAGTGGGAAAGAAGACACAGAAAAGAAAAATAGTAAGAACACTTTTAAAAAGATCTGTGCGCTCAACATTTTCAAAACCCTCTAATTAAAACACACAAAATACTAAAATAAAGAGAGAGAATAAAGGCTGAACAGAGTGTTTATAAAATACCCCTAGCTGCTGGCAAAGATGTTATCTTTGTCATTTAATGATGATGAAGCCAAATAACTGTTGCTGGAATGGAAGCAGGCTGATGGAGAAGGCTTTCAAATTGAAGTGAGGGATAGCGCAATTTGTATTTTTCTTAGTAGTTTTTCTATCTGTACAATTTCTGTCTAAATTTCATTACTTTCTGTATTAGATGCTCCTTTCAACAGGTAGTCATGTGTTGATCAAAAATGTGATATATTGCCTTAATATGCCTGCATCTTGTTGTATGTTAAATTGTTTGTTCATACAGCCAGCAAGTTCTAAGCAGTTCACAAAATATGAGAGGATCAGTAATTAATAACAAAGGTAACTTCCAGGGGAAATTAGCTTGTTGTGAAGAAAACTTTTCTGGTATTTGATCTAATTTGTGCAAGATCTGATAGAAGCATTCAGCTAACTTGAATAAACAGATTGTTTGTTAAAAACTGTTAGCACATACTGAACACTTACATTATTTGAACACAAAGTACATTAAGTTTAACAGTACATTAAAAAAATTAATAAGGTATTTACTAAGCATGAATCGGTTCTAAAAAGCATGGTATGAAGTAACTTTCACAATTTTCATAGGGAAGGCAAAAAGATACACAGTATGATGATTTGTGGACATAATCAACTGGACATGTTTTTTTCCAGTTAAAAGATAAATAAATCAGTGTAATTAAAAGCACAGTTTATGCATTTAAAAATAAGACATGAATTAAACTTACGTAGATGTGTTTAGTAGGTTTTTAGAGAGACTTAATTTTACTTCTTTCTTCATCAATAAATTTTCATTTCAAATCTCTTTTTTTTTTACATACACTATTTAAATTATGCCCCTATGTTACTGTCCACAAATACATTTCAAAATTCTTAAAGTAAATAAACAAATAAATAAAGAAGTCTGTTTGCCATTCCTAGGTTGATATCCAGCTAATGAAGCATGGTTTCAGGGGTAATTCCATTATAATTTATAAATGATCCAGGAAGTAAATACGTGTGTGCATATATACATAAACATACATATACCAAGAGTTACTCTGTCTACAAACACACCAGCATGTATCCTTGCTATTTATTAATCAAATCAAATTAAAAAAGACTATTTCACATGATATTTTGCTTTCATCAGAGATTTAAAAGAGACAACAAAACAAATTAAAAGAATAAAAATGTTTTCCATTCAATTTACCAATTCTAACAAGAGTTAGATATCTATGGTTATGGGTGTATATATGTGAATGAACGAATAAATCCTTAACCCACCATATCTTTTTCTCCAGTTTGCAAGCTGTCACCCGTGAAAAGTATGGTGTAGATGGTAGGATGATACTGTACCTGATTGGCTCTGGAGGTGGTCATGGGATCAGATGGAGAGGACTTGGTGGTAGTTGGGGAAGATGGCAATGTCTGGGAACAAAGCAGTTCAGGAGCAAATCAACCTTTACAAGCCTTAGACTGAACAGTTAAAAAAATAAATAAACCAACAAAAGTAACATAACTAGAAAATCAAAATAAATAAAAAATGCCTAAGACAAAGTCTTTCTCCTACTCATTGGAACTTAATGGAATTTAAAGTCAATTGGATAAATAATGCATGTAAATATGCATGCTTATGCATGTAAAAACAAATTCATGACTTGAAATCAAGATGGTGAACTCACATAAATACTCAAAAATATGCTGACCACATGAGGAATATATTCTTTCCTCTCTCCTCCTCTTGGGGAAAATGAACACTATAGTAAACACAAATTCCAGCAAGTTCAATGAGCACACTAGAAACAGTTCTCAATCTACAAACAAACAGGGCCAATGTCTGAAAGAAGTTAGACACATTTACTTTGGCACCTTATAATGCACCATTCTATAGCACGGACTATAGCCAGCAAACTGTGTTCCATATCTTACAACAATTACACTGAAGCTACTGAGTTTTTAGCAATAAACTAGCTGCTAAAATATTTATTGATCTTTTTTAATCAAGAGGCAGGTGAAAAAATGTAAACATCAATCTCATGATGGATGAACATGCAACTAATACCTTCACAACAAATTACTACAATATATTTATGATTAGCGTTAAAAATGTTCATTTAGTTGAGCAAAGGTTAATAACTTATCATCAGGCCTGTGTTCAAAATAAACACAAAAAAGAATTAAGAGTCATATTTATTGATCATGTTTTCTAAATAATATACATACGCTTAACATTAATTCTTGAACATATCAAAAAAGCACTGCTCTGTTTAAAATTTTTATATACACATTTATCTTTTTAAAGTATTAGATCCTGACAGAATAACTCTTCTTTTCTTTTTATAAATGTAGTAAAAATGTAAAATTCCAATTTTCAAAACATAACATACAATACTTATTCAAAGCATGGTTTTTGACATCTTTGTAATATATAAATATTATAAAATATCCAAAATTACACTACTTTTACTTTAAGAAATAAGATGTTAAAACACTATACAAAGTGATTTATTATATGGTCATATAATTACTAACCAAAACTATTTAGAAATAAATGAAGCAAAATTTCACACTTTCAGCAGTTCTGTTACTTACAATCATTGACAGTCCCTCATAAAATAGGTATACATACTTTTGCACTAAAACTCTTAATGCATATGAGAAAGCTGGGACACTGTGAATGCATAAAGTTGCGTATTAGCAAAATATGGGCTTGTACATATGCACACACAAATATTTTAGCTGTATGTTAAGTCATATGAAGATCCATTGTTTCATAGTTTGTACATAAACAAGCAGCCAAAACAGGAAAAAAAAAAGTCTTAAGAAACAGATCCTTATTTTGCGTTTCCAACTTGTAACTCATGTTATAAAACAATAAAAACAAAAGTAAAACATATACAGCTTAAGCATCAACTGTGACTCTTTCAAGAGGCTTAAGTAAAAAATACTACCATATATAGGAAATTATAAAAAATATGTAGATTGGCAAAATGTTATTGGTCAGCAGATGCTATACATTGTGAAAAATCACGCCAATTATAAAGGATTCTCCCATGTCTTTGTGTACAGAACATGGGTTCATTCACAAGGGGCTAGAATTATTTAGAAAAAGAAATGTCAGATTCCACAATAGTACAGGGCCAACTCTACTGAATTATAGAATTATACTTCTGATTTTAGTGGGATGATGTAGTATCTCTCTTACCAAAGTCTGAAATTCCAGTGAACTTCCTCATTTAAGCTTAAACTAACAGGAAAAAAACCACAAAAAACCCCCCAACCAGACTGTAACTTATCCTGATAAGTTTTCTTTATTATAGATTCTTTATTTTATATATATATATATATATATATATATATATATAAAATATATTAAACTCTCACCCTGAACTTCCAAAAAGAAAAAAAAAGAAAAAAAGGTTACTATTCTCCAGCAAAACTCTGAAAATATATTTTGACTGAAATATTTCAGACATCTGATAGTTTGTGTGATCAACACCACTGCTAACTGGGCATACTGTATTGTATATTGTTTTGGTATGCTAGGCTACTTAATAAAGGGAAAAATAGTTTGTTCTTCACAGGTGTTACTAAATCTAACTAGTGGATTTATAAGAAAATATGTAGAACACTTCAACACACCTAATCACTGATACCGCAAGTAATTTAAAAAACTGGAAGCATCTCAGTTTTCAATTAATATCAATCTTCCTAAAGCACAGAAATATATGGCTGCGATGAAAAAGGAGTTCAACAGTCACCTGAGTATCTCTATAAAATCTACTAAGCAGGAGGATTTCACAATGCCATTTTAGCAAAAGCTTGTTTAAAATACAATGGAAAAAAGATAAAAACCTTTAAAAGCAAAACAACTGTATTAACTAACAAGAATCAAATACGGGCATACATACTGTTTTCCAAATATACATACCAATGACAAAATACTGAAAATAGCAATAAGCTTTTTTGTTTTGTGTTTTTGGTGTTTTTTCTTTGTATATCAGGTTGTTTGTGTTTGAGGCTTAATCTCTCATTTTGTTTACTGATATAACTGCTTTTATTTTTTAACATATCTATACATATAAATATATAAAAGTGTATATATATATATGTATATAAAAGAACTGACAGCATTTTGTAAAAATTCATCCCTTTTCATGCTTCTATATAATTCTGGAGACACATTAATTTATGGAGACACACCTATTTATTTCTTCAATATTAAAGTAACACAAGGTAATTTCTCAAAAATAAAAAAAAACGAAACACAGGCATTTGGATTTTGTATTGAATTTCCACTGGCTGATAAGTAATTTATTGATACACTCTCAACTGCTTTGCAAGAACTTTTATGCAAAATTACTTCTTAAAGAAAGTTGGACAGAGCTCAATAATTCTGATTTATTATGCAGCATAGAATAATTTTTAAAAAATTTGGCAAGTGTTTTGCATTAGGCAACCACTCGAATTTAGTAGTGATTAGGCTTCTGGGAATGAGATGTACAAATTGATTAGAAATCATAAGATGAATTTACATTACAGAGTTTCAATTTTTGAGACTGAAACATGCGTACTATAATTGAAGCTTTCCTGAAATTGCAGGTTGACTGCTGGCAAGGTCATACAAAGAAGCCAGTCAGAATTTCTCCCACACTCCACTTCTAAGACCTGAGGGGTTTTTTTAAGCTGTATCTTGAATAGTATAGTCCAAGCCATGGTGAAATTGGTCTTCTCTGTTTTCTCAAATATTATTTCCTTTCCTATTACTTATGAGACAATGAATGGAAGACTATATTTACAGGTAAGAGAGTGTTGTTTGTTTTTACTTTAAGCTTCTAGAAAAGATGTTTGAGAAAACAGGTTTTAAGTAATAAAAAATGAGCTTAATTTTAGAAATAAAATTTTGTTTGAGCCATATTTGAGTATAGTATTTTCTGAAAGTCCAAGAAAATACTTCTTCCTTGTGTTGCTGACAAGAATTCATTTTACTGTGAGAGACTGCTCTCAGGCTGCACAACATACTAAAGGGTGCAGAAAGATGGTTAAAGCATCACACTTCCATGCTTCATATTTTTGAGTAACAGAGTGAAGATATAGCTGTATCACGGCAGTATAGAATACATATATTCCATCTGCAGAGTGTTCCAAAAGGTCTCTGAGCCCTCCTTCAATGACTTCATGAATTGCCTCATGCAGAGCTATGTATAAATGACAAAAGTCACACCCTTATATATATACTAAAAAAATTTCAATACTTACACCCTAGATAATAAAGATTGTACTGAGACAGTTAACTTAATTCTCAGTACCTATTAGTATATTTATATATAGAAGAGTAGAAAGAAAAAGCAGAAGATGAAATACCATCTAAAAACAGGGTTAGAGACATGAAAGCATATAAAGAACATCATTTAAATGTGAAGATGAAACTGCATTTACAGCTTACTGATTTCTAGTTTCTCACTACAGGGCTTGCCAAACAAAGAAAATCTTGGTAATAACATCACCCACATTAAATTACTATTAATGCTAAGCTAATACTGAGTTTCAGTCTTGCATATATTAATATTGGTGCTTTTAAATCCCTGAAATTAATGTGATGACAAAACTAATTTGCTTAAGCCAATATTTTAATGCACTTTAAAACACGGTGGTATCTTTTTTGAATTGTATTAAATAGTTGAATACCTTCTGCAGATAAAATGAGAAACAGAGAGCACTGCAAGGCCCTGTTGTGCTGAACAATATAAAAGACTGACTTACTAGACTTTCAACAGTATCAGAGATGAGCCTTTCTAAACAGACCACTTGCTTTGCTACTAAACTTATTGAGTCTTCTTTTCATCTGCTGTGAACTCCTTTAATCTGTAACTTTGGCAAATGATTCTCATCTCAGCGATTGCTGTATAAATACATAACACACTTTGAAAATAAAATTTGGAAAAAGAAACAATCAAGGATTAATAATTTATTTACAAACCAGATTGTAAAAAGGCTACTTTGATGACTTCAGTGATCGAATTCAATTTGCTACCTTTTCACTTCTGTAAAGAACAAATAAAATACATTCTGATGATATTTCATCCTCTTTGCATTTGACTTTGCTTTTGTGTAGAAGAACACACAGGGCATGGGGCAAGACAAAATAACTAAGAAAGCTAGCTTATATAGATGGAATGCTTATTTATAGGTGTTTATAGAGCTAATTTATCTGCATTTATGAACTCTTGGGGACTTGTCTTTGAAAAAGGAGAAAAGTGTGGTAAGTATGATGTAAAACAAAGATTATCTCGTGTTCTGTCTGGGGACAAAAAGCAAACCGGCAAGTGCCCTTTGGATCATCAGAGCAACTCTGGATGGAGGGAACAATTTGGGATGAAGATTACAGTAAAATGGACAAAGAAGAATCAGGACCTTCTCTTTCCTCAAAACTTGTCACAGTAACAGAACTACTACAAGATCTGGTGCTGTTACATAGAAATACCAGAAAACTCATGTAAGTAACCAGGCGCAGGCATCAAAACACATAAGAAGATATGGGTCTAAGATTTGTTTCAAAATACCCCAAGTCCTAGAAGGAAAGAAAATGTCATCTTTCGATTCTGGGCTCCTTTGGGATATGGAAAAATACCACCAAAACTACAAAGCCATCAGAAGGCATGAGATAACTTCAGAATTTTCTTAAGAATAAGAACACTGCTGAAAATTTCTGCAATGTTGAATGCTGCTGTTCATCCCCCAACAAAATCTCTATTTGCATTCCAGTTTTGAAGCACATACAATGAAGAGTTAATCACCAGCTACAGAGTTAATTGTGTTCATAAATATAGTTTTGCATATATATTGAGATTATATCCAACAATGGTGAAATGAAACAAAATTAAAACAGTGATCTGGCACCAGAATTAAGTCAAGGGTACACGAGGAACAGGATATAGCATACATATTTTTATGGAATGCTAAACTTTTGCCATGGGATCTAGATGTATAGAACTGTCTCTCTAGTAAATAATGGCAATTTTTTTTTTTTTGTCCTCACAACTTGTAAACACACCTGCATATCTTATTATTCGTTGCAGAATGGTAACTGGTGGGATTCTTCACCTATGTTCAAAAGTGAGAAAAGTTTATGAGAAATTGTTGACTAGATGAGGAGACAGTGATTTACAAAACTACTTTTTATTATTTATCTCAAATGAAAAATATAGAGTTATTTTCTCATATTCTGGAGTTTAGTAAGGTTCATCTAGGTGACAAACTGTTGCCTTAAATAGATGATAAAAAGACGAAAGGCTCATCAGAAGGGTTGAAGGCATTTTAAGAAACCAGTGATGGTTTCTTAAGGAAAGATGGACTTGGGGGTATTGGTGGATGAAAAACTGAATGTGAGCTGGCAATGTGCACTAGCAGCCCAGAAAGCCAGTCATACCCTGGGCTGCATCAAAAGAAGTGTGGCTAGGAGGTCGAGAGGTGATTCTCCCCCTCTACTCTACTCTTATGAGACCCCACCTGAAGTACTGCGTCCAGCTCTGGGGCCCCCAGCATAAGAAAGACATGGACCTGCTTGAGCGGGTCCAGAGAAGGGACACGAAGATGATCAAGGGCTGGAGCACTTCCCCTGTGAGAACAGGCTGAGAGAGCTGGGGTTGTTTAGCCTGGAGAAGAGAAGGCTCCAGGGAGACCTTATAGCAGCCTTCCAGTACCTAAAGGGGGCCTACAGTAAAAGATAGAGAGGGACTCTTTATCAGGAAGTGTAGTGATAGGATGAGGGGTAACAGTTTTAAATTGGAAGAGGGTAGATTTAGATTAGATATTAGGGAGAAATTCTTTACTCTGAGGGTGGTGAGACACTGGAACAGGTTGCCCAGAGAACTTTTGGATGGCTCCTCCCTGGAAGTGTTCAAGGTCAGGTTGGATGAGGCTTTGAGCAACCTGATCTAGTGGAAGGTATCCCTGCCCATAGGGGGGTTGGAACTAGGTGATCTTCAAAGTCCCTTCCAACCCAAACCATTCTATGATTCTATGAAGTCTGCCCAGTCTTTAGTCTGAAGAACTCATATCCTGTATTTAAAAAAAAAAAAAAAAAAAAAAAATCCTCCATTTAAGCCAATATTTTCAGATCTGTATTCTTAAAGTCAGGTTCTATTTAAGCACTTCAAAGTAAAACTTTTTATTTAAAAATTATGAATGCTTCCTTTTTTTTTCTTTGTTGATCAGCATTTCTGAGGTAAAAGTAGTCATTTTCACAAGAAGAATGTGAATTTACAAATCTGAGTTCAGACATTCAGTTTTGCAGATTTTTGAATACAATATCTGGGACCATGATTAATGAAGAGAAGTTAAAGACCCATGAGAGGTTAATTATCTACTGAAAAAGCTGAAATGAAACTGGCTCCAATGAAAACATTAATTGGAAGTTCTATACGTAAAAGCTTTACTCTAGATTTTCAAGGAAGAATTTCTAAAACCTTTGTCCATGTTTCCATAGCTAAACGTTTCATAGAATCAAAGAATGATTCAGGTTGGAAGGGATCTCAGAAGGCCACACAGTGCAAACTCCTGCTTAAAGCAGAGTTACCTATAAGATCACACATCTTTCCTTCTATATAATGCACAGTTCTGCAATAGCAGGCTCCGATTCCATGTGCTTCCTGGACAGGCTGCTACAACACCTGCTATCTGTAAAACAACTGAAAGCTGGAAGGAATATTCAACTAACATACAAAGAAGCAGCAACAGTTTCTGAAGAAGGTGATATGAAAAGACCACATTATGCAGCCTTTTCCATTGTTCATAGGAGCTGCTGTTAATTTAGAGGTGAAATTTAAAGCTTTGCATGCTAATTACAAAGCCAAAACAGCTCAGGCTCCTGATCACTTTATGAAAACTGTATTCTGTTCCCCTAGGTTACAATATGGTCTGAAAGAGCTGGAGTGACGCTTCAACTAACAGAGAGAGAAAAGAGAGGTTAGATGCTCATAGCAGTTTCTAGGAAGTAAAAGGGCACAGAAGAGATTGCCTATGTTACATAGAGATAAAAGATGCAAACATTTGTCAATTAAATATCTATCAGACCTGCTTGGAGGACAGAACTACCTGGTATCTACTGATAAATCCATAGGATTAGGAGATGTGGAAAAACGCGGTGGAGAAGGCTCGAAAGGAATCAGATAGATTTGTTTGCAAATCTTGTGAAGCTGAAAAAGCTGAAATTAGAAAGAGACCACAATGTTTGGATAGTGACTTCCATTAGTAAGGAGAAATGCCAGGCCAGACTCAGCCTCCGTGTATATCCATGCCTTTCCTGAAGATAGAAAGTGCTGAAACTCAAGCATTCAGCAAAGGGTTTACCTACTGACTTCCTTCATTGAAACTGTAGCCAGAAGCTATTTCCTTTCTTATCTTGCTTCTCTGAGGCGAGTGTCAGTAAAGCAGCCCAGGATAAAGAAATGACAATAGAGAAATAAGAGCTGCGTGCTCATACAGACATGGGTGGCATTGCAAGGCTTCAACTACAGTTATCTTTATTCATGGGCAGAAAACTACCTTTGCTTTTTGGTAGAAACAGCTAGAAAAACCACCAAAAATATCTTCAAAGTTCCTAATGAAGGTAAAATTTATTATTTCAAATCAACTCTTGATCTCAAATGCTAAGACTGCTTTCTTCAATGTGCAACAAAATACTTTGGGTGCCAAAGTTCTTGGGTGGTACTCTAAGACAGGAAGAACCATGTAAAAGTTTGTGTAAAAGAAAAAATTGTAATTCATAGTCTTATTTTTTTCCAAGTTCAAAATGACTTGTATTATACATTATCCTGATCATTTTAGTAACATTGTGACCTGTCTGCTATATAAAAAAAATAGCTACACTGGAGTTCTAGATCACGATTACCTGTCATAAAATATCCTTTTAATTTCTTAAATAGAGGTATTATACCTTTCATTAAGATACAGAATATTCTGACATTGGAGGATAGATTACTTCACTGCAACCTCTATTTCTAAGCTAATAACTTCACTTCTTGGTAAAAATAATGGATTTTAGATTTATTGAGTCAATATTTATAGTGTATAAATTTATCATGAATAGATGTTACTTCATTAAAAGAGAAGTTAAACAATTAATTGTGGTGAAAACTGCTTAACATATGCGCATGCATATCTCCAAATATTTGCAGCCATATTATTATGCACCTGTATGTATACAGGTAATTTATTTACATTTTAAGATGTAGAGCCAGTCAATAAATCACAGTCTTATAAGTTATACATTTTATTTAGTCTGTGTCTTAACTTTACTATCAGCGGCTCTGTTCACTAATCCATCCCTCCAGAATTTAATTTAACATTCCAAACATGGAATTGTGTTTAAAAAAAAACAAAAACAAACAAACTCCAAACCAACCAACCAAACTAAAAAACAAAACAAAAAAAAAAACAAACCAAAAAACCCCAAACAACAAACCAAAAAAAACCAAAACAAAAACACACCCCAAACCAAAACCTAAACCAAACCAAAACCAAAACACAAACTGAAAAAAACCCCTCAAGAACTTTACAAATAAGTTTTCTGGAGAAGTATTGTGGACAAGCTATATCAACTTCAGATACAAGACAGGAAGTATTTAGGTATGTCACTAAACAGCTCTATAATCTAGTTTCTGTAATCTAGATCTTACTGACTTACCTAAAAATTAGCTTCATTTCATTGCAAAGGGGAAAAGCACTTTTCATTGTAATAGAGAACACTCATTTCCCATTGGTTTAAGAAGTATTGGCATAAAATCTAACATTTTATGAGCAGAAAAGCCATTCAAAATACAGATCTATTCAGCTTTTACTCTCTATCTCAGGCATAATAATTTTCCTGTCTAATAATTGAGAAACTAATTTTATAAAATTGGAGCTTTTTTTTTAGTATTTTCTTATAAATTATCTAGACTATTTTTTATGTAAAAGTATTGCATATACAGAAAAAATAATATAGTAGTAAATAATAGAAACAATATACAATGGCTTATGCACAGTTTCATCAATCTAAAGCAGTCTGATCGTGCCAAAGTCATCGTGTTCAAACACATCTTCATATAAGCATTCTGTGTATGTCACTATATACAAAATAAAGTAATTGCATACAGTTACCAAATTACTTTATAGGACACTGAATCTTGCTAGTGTAGAAGGACGAAACAATCTTTTCCCATATAGGACAGGTGACAAACTAAAATCTATCCTATATAGGATAGAGAGACAAGACAAAATTTTACTAATGTTCACTCATTTCTTCATCTTTTTCTTATTCAATGCAATGGAAAATAATTTTAAATCCTGTATGACACATATTTCACATTCTCCTTACAGAGCAATTTTTTAAAAAATTAAAATTGTTCTGGAAAATGTAATGAACTAAAATATACTAGATCAATAATACCTTGCAAATATATTTTGCATTGCCCATATGTTTTGAAGAAGTCAGTGTAAAACAGGCAAAAAGATGCCAAAAATAACATAAAATGAAATTGTAGAAAACATCCCAAGTAAATTATCTTTATATTTTCAAGTTCTTACAGGTAAGATTTTAAAGTATCTAATATAGGGTCTAAAAAAAAAAAACCCAATTAACATTTTTGTTTTTATTTTATATACATAAAAGTAGGAAACATTCAGTTAATTGTGATTTTTAGTAACGCTAAAGATTTACAAAGAGATTCACTTTTTAAGATTAAAATTCATTGATCTTTAAGTAAAACCTAGAAATGTATTATCACCTTATACAGTAAACAAAAGTTTATGAAAGAAACACATTAGAGCATGTCATTGAAACTTATAAAACACTGTCTAAAAGAACTGCTGAGAAACATGGAACACGTAAGTATAAGGAAAAAGAGGACCAGTGAATTACTAAAGGGTAATTTTCTTAAAGAACATGTTATGTTGACCCCTCACAGCCTTAAAGTTTTAAGACTTCTAAGGAGCTGCTGTGACTCTCTATTCCCAACCAAAAACTCACTTGTTTGATGCGGTCTGGATTAACAGTGGTCTGAGGCTGTAGAATGCTGACAGGCTCTGTCTTGGCCACATTTTGAGGCATTTCTCGAATCTTCTCTGCAATGAAGCCATGAACTGCATTTAGTGCTTCAACTGTTCCCTGGATCAGACACACCCGCTCTGTAGTACCTGCAAATACCAGAAGTTGATCTGAATAAAGTGGATTCTTCAAGATCCCGCAAACTGCTTCAATTATGGCATAAAGACGGCACTCAAAAGCAACCCTGCAAAACCAACTAGCAATACCTCCGTAAACATACAAGCGAAAGGAGATATTTCCAAAAGATAACATACTGATGGTCTGAAGATGTTTTAAACAACTCCTTTTTTGTGTAGCTCCTACAAACACATAACTTTCCAAGACAATCTGGATAATATAAGTTAGAAGAAAAAAAAATAAAAGAACAAAAACCATTAGGTTTTGTTGGAAATATTAGCAAATACAGTGTGTGCAGAATACATGCCTTTTAAATGATTTAGGTCCCATTCTAGATCAGTCTAAAATGTTGTACAACTTTTAGGTAACACAAGGTTGAGCATAATAGCTAGTATTATAGAGGCACTTGGAATAAGCTTTTGTAATGAACACCTGAACTGCAAATACATTAATTTAGTGTAGACATTATTAGATCGTTTCTTAAAACAGCTGCAAGTTGTTATGGCAAGACCTTTCAAGGCCAACTGATCTTATATATTTGAGTATCCACTTTGTCTTTTATAACCTTCCTACCTTACAACATCCTTGCAATAACTGCAATTATTTACTGAATATGTGGAGTTTAAGCTGTCTTTAATGTGATTCAGCAGTTGGAAATTATGAAAGTTTGTACCAAATAAGTAGTCAATACCCCACAAATTACATTTCAAGAACTTCTGTTTAGGGTTATGCTAAATACCATTCATGCAGGATATCTAGACTCCACGTGACTACCTTCTAAGCATCCATGTTCTAGGTTGTGGGAAAACACTATACACTTTCAAATAAGTCTGATAGGTGAAATACATATTTATTCTACATGTAAGAATACTAGGCCTTTCGTTGCAATGAAGCAGAGGAGGGGACACTTTCCCACTGTACTCATTTGTAAAGACAGGACAGATGCTTAAGAAAAACAGTCCTTGAACACGTTCCTCATTCCCAAACTCTGCAGCAAAGTGTAACCCTCTGTTTCTTGTCATTTCAGTTTTGCCTCGTTTTCAGTTCTAACCATTCTATTCTGCTCTGTACCATTTCGCTCAATTCTCCTCTCCAGTCTGAAGAACTTGTATTGGCTGTCACTCCCTCTCCCTTATATCACCATTACTTACTCTCACCTTTAATTTCATTGACTCTTATGACTTGGCTATCTCTGTAGCCTGGAGAAAGACAGTCTGATGTGCCATGTTTATCTCATCTTTTGTATACTACCTCACAGAATTTGCAATTCTATGCAGATTACCAACAAACATTAAGTAACTACCGTAGCTTTAGTTATAATTCTCTATTTCTAGAGAATTTCTTTTTTGGCTTAGACAAAGACTACATTGCCACACAACCCTTTTCCAAACTGAAATTGTGCTGTTTGTGTTACCATAAAACCACACCAGTCCTTATTTCTTTGATTTCTTAATTAAAAACATCTACAGGATGGCCAAAGATGGATGCAGAATTGTGGAAAAATACTTCATTTATTTTTGTGACTAGGTGGTTTTAGATGATCTTGTATGGCTTTACTGTATAGCAAAAAAGCTTTTTTTATTATTGGGTTACAGCTTGATACATCCTCACTACACAAAGAATATAAACAAACAGTATCGATCCTAAGGAAACAAAAATGACACTGCACTGTATTCCACATAGCAAACCAATTAAATAGGTGTCACAAAGTCAGTTTTGACTTGGAAAACAGGATCTAACAGGAGTTGGAAAAATGAAACTTAAAAGGGAGTATTGTAGTTTCCACTTTTGTTCTGCAGAAATAACAAAACAAGACAACCTAGACATTCAAGTATAACTGCTTTGAAATTTCAGGTAGTACATACTTCCACAAACACATTCTGTACGTTTCCAAGATACTCAAATTAATGATTTTTCATCACCATGTTTTTACCTTCAAATACCAGTAGAACAGTTCTACTAACAGCAGAAAATCATAACATGAAATATCATGATATTTCAGTTCCTGAAAACATAATAATACTGCCAAAGATATGCCAGATACATATCTCTATTCAATGCCAGTGCACGTTTTGCTTCAAGATTACAGGGGTGGAAGTAAAATTACAAATTTGAGCCATGGAATTACCACAAAAATAAATATAATTTTTGTCATTGATGTATTCCTAGTAAATATTATTGATATGATCACACGTGAATCTTTTCTGATGAAAAATTCATTCACTCTACCTAAATAAATGAAAATTACAATGCAATGATGTGGTAAATACTAACAAATTTGCAATGATTTCTGAAGTTCACAACACGTTAGTTGGCCTCATTATCATTGTACAATCTGCACAGAATCACAGGCAATACATAGATTAGAGAAATGTACCAGGGAGATAAGTAACCTCCTCCCTAAAATTCCCTTCCTATCAATTTTATGTCTTTAGTAATACCTACTGTTATCAACTCATCTTAAGATATGCTCCTTACAACACTGCAACATAGTCTTTAACAGAGAATAGTACAGTAACCTTAGTCATCTGCAAGAAAAAAACTGGTTTTTATTAGTAAATGCTTCTCGTCTGCTTCTGTGGATGATCTCTAAAAATTAAATATTTCATTACCTAAAGATGAAACAGCACACTAAGAGCCCTGCCTGCTCATTAAATTAATGTATTCATGTACACTTAAAATCTTTCAAAGACTTTTTTCTTAAGAAACAGTATCAGGCAATACTGAAATTCAACTTCGTGGAAGAAGCTCTACAGCAAAACTGATAGAATGAGAAACAAACATTTTTTTTCTCTATTAAAATATGTTATTTAAAAATAATTACAATTAGGATTAAAACATGTCAATCAGTATTTCAAAAGCTGTCAGGTTAATAATCCTTGAGATAAAATATAGTTAAAATGATTACACTCTTAACAGCAAGTTATAAACGTATCACAACCAAATACCTATTTGTCAACAGCAAGATTTTTCAAATTTATACGTGACCTGTTATAGTGTCTTTTCAACACATCAACTTCAAAATACAGTTAATTTTTTTCCCCAAAACATTCCGTCAAAACAGAGTTTAAATGACATAAGTGGAAGTCACCACAGAAAATGACACTTGGTTCCTAGACAAAGATTTCTTAATGCTTTTTCTTCCTACTTGGCTTCCTCCCCCTTTTGCAAACAACTCCTGTGGTTTCTGTGTAAAGCAATCCAGCCCTAAGAAAATGCTCTGGGGAGTCTTTACGTCGCAGTATTAATTGTCTCCTAAATGATGAGATGTGATGTGGATTGATCAATGCAGCTAATGCAAGTGTTCTCTGGGTCAGCAGACAACACACTGAAACAAAACACAGATCAGGTTACGTCCAAGCTACCGGAGCCTAATACGGAAAGCACTTAACAGGGCTGACTACTGTCAAAACATTTGAAAGGAAAACAGTCGATGCTAAATAGGAATTTCATTAGACTTGACACTAAGCGACTAAAGGGTATTCTACAATCTGTGTTATTTTAGAAGGTGCAATATAATAAAAATATGCTTTATGTCATACTACAGACCAAACGCACTACATTTTAGTATGTATAAACCAGGATGCAGTAAACAGAAATCACTGTTCCATGAAGCAATACAATTGTGCAAAAGCACATTTCATGTAGAGTAAGATACATTTTTAAAGTGCATCACAATAGTAGCACATTTTCTTCCAGGGTTACATCAACAAAAAAAAGTAAAAAAGCGTGGAGAAATTGTATACATGTACAGTTGGGAATTGCTTTAATCTTCTGAAGTGATGTTGTCGTATTCCTTCACAAAACTCTAACAGCTTTTCACTCAGATAACAGAGTACAATAATTTACAAGAGTCACACAAAAAGAAAACTGCCAGCTATATGACCAACCTGTATAACAAAAATAATCCTATGAATCACTGAAGTTGGTGAAATTTCTGTCATTTTAAAAGCTTTTAGGCTCCATTAGTGTGTAAAGTAAACTGTCAGATTTTTTATCATTTTCAGTTGTTTAACAGTTGCATCCACTCCTTTTTTCACATTTCTGCGAACAAAAGCTCAACCGTCTATATGCATACTTTTGCCATATGATTTTCAAAATATGTATTTAAAATACAGATCTCATTTTTGCAGTAGCTGACTTAGAGAAAGCCAAATTACCAAATAATTAATGCCTTTTTTTGTGCAAACATAGCCAATATAAAATTATTCTATTTTTTAATTATTTACAATTCAAATCAGAGTTAGGGTCATGTATTGTACATTGTCTTTTACATATGAAGAGATAAAACATATACAAGAGAAGAATAAGTCTACCACAGAAAATGACCAAATGTAGAGTAGATGGTCATCACTCCTGTACATTCAAAAAACCAGAAAAAATATTGTTTTGTATGTTGAATACTACTAAAGTCCATGGCAGAAGTTTGCATGTGGTTGCAAAATAGGAAAACCACTATCTAAATACATGATGATGATGATGCTACAATTGTTTCATGTTTACTTTTTCTAAGGAACCCAAGTAAATGATTCAATATTTGTATGTGCTCTACTTTTCAGCAAGTAAAATGTGGTTTCTTTCCTCTTATATGAGAAATAAAATTCAATTTGCGCGTGTATGTTTCAACTTTTTCTTATCAAATAAAAGAGGCAGCATGTAATTGCACAAAAAAGCCTGCCTGTACTGCTCACCAAAAATAGATTTTTAGAACTAATGGAGAAAAAAGAAATCTTAATCAGTTTTTTCTTTGTTTTGTTTAGCTTTTAGGGGGAAATTTTTTGGGCCTACATTTTTAATATGAAAACAGATATGGCATGGGAAGTGGTGGAGTCACCATCCCTGGAGGTAAAAGACATGTAGATGTGGTGCTTAGGGACATGGACTTGGCAGTGTTAGGTTAATGGTTGGACTCGATGATCTTAAAGGTCTTTTCCAACCTAAATGATTCTATGATATAAAATATTCTTTTTCTCTGCAGTTCCATGGGAGAGGGAAAGATGAAACCATTAGCAGCCATCAGGCAATTTAAAAGTAAGTAAATAAAAACCTGCTTTGAAATCTAGTGAGTTAGGCCTAAAAGCTAAATAGCTTGCAATAACTTTATTTTAATCATTCCTTTTCCCTTCCACCTCCTTCAACCACCTAAAACTTTACTTCTGGCAAATATCCTTGGCAACCACATCGCATTAATTTTATCAAGAACATTTTAAATGCAGTTGTGAAACTTCAAAACAACAGACCACATGCTTTTTCTCTGAGAAGGTTGTTATTTACTTATTAGACAACCAATACAGCTTTTAAAACAACCATTAGAATAAATGCTAGAAGACCCAACATGATAAAGGACACTGATGTTTTCAATGTTTTTCTTTCTATGCTTAACAGGCATACATCTATATATAGTCACCATTAAACTTTTAATTGTTTGCTTAAAGACTCTGATTCAATGTGTAAGAATTCTCCTGTATTCACAGAAACACTCACTAAATGTTAAATGTGCTTCTGTATTTTATAAACCTTAGTTGAAATGTTTTGGGGAATGTACTGTACCTTTCAGAAAGGACTGTCTGGCATTTATATGACTCTATATACATTTCATTGGGCTTTTACATCAATCTTAAAGAGCATTTGAAAACCTAAAAAGCACAATGCATTACCAGCCCAGGGTAATCCCAATACATCCACTAATTAAATCTCCTTATATTTTTCCAGTGTACCATGCCAATTTCTTTTGACACTGAAAGGGAAAACCTGACAGAGGAGCCAAAGCTAAAACCTTAACTAAATGAAAGGCTGCACTACAATCCCTCATCAGCTGATCTGCATTAAGCTTTTCATTTGACAACTCACAGTACAGCAGTCTACTAATCCTAATGTCCCATACGTTTATTTTTGTGACCCACAATCAAACGGCCTGTAGAGTGGGATTCTGCATAACGCCGCCAGTGGCCACTTCAGCCTAAAACTGATCTTATAAAAGCTCTTGGTCAAACAGGACTGCACTTTGACACCATTCCTGAGCAACATAAACATTTTCAATAGCACGCTTAACATGAAAATCAGATAAACTCTTCCTTGCATATAACATTTCCTCTCAACACTTGCATAAAACCTCAGCAAATGAAAGTCAGACAATAAAAGCGTGTTTTATTCAAATGCATTAGCAGTATTTCACAACACCTTAAACAGATGTGAAAAACCTTTGTCATATAAATGACAAAATGTACACAACCTGAAACGCAACATTTAAGAACATTCCACATACGTGCAAAGTATCATAGCAATCTCAACAAGACAGTTTTCTACTTCGGTCCTTATCTCTCTCCTGTCCTTTTACCTTTGTTTCTTGAGCAAGAATTAACTGGTCTTAATATAGAGCCTGTTCCCTTATTCGTCACAGACAGAAAGATGTCTCTCTCTCAAAGCAAAGCTTGGCGACCTAACAGACTTCCCAAACTGAAAGAAGAAACAAGGGCTGGTAGCAATTCTAGAGCACTGATGTTCTGCATTTGTTTTCATCCAGGCAAAAATTTTGAAACTGTTTGCACAGAACACTTGCACAAATAGGGAGTAAAACTTAACCTTCCCAGACTAAAAATTAAAATAGCAATTAAAATAGCTGAATAAAAGAAAAAAAAAAAAATCTAACTGTAGGGAATCTACGATGTTGAAAGGAAATAAACATAGCCCCGTAAAAATGTTCTTGGTATCTCTTATCTTATGGTATCTTATATGGTATCTTATAAAACCAGGGCATCCTTAACTTTGATTTTAAATTTCAAGATTACTGATTGTATGCATTTAGCTTAACTAAAGCTCCATTCTTCTTTCAGAGAGAAATTAACTGTTCCCTTTAAAGTTTCATCTGCAATTACTCCTCCTGAAATTCTAACTATTAATATTTTCTGCAGCTACATTATACTTTACATGAGTCAAGCATCTAATAAAGACAGAAAGTTAGAATAAGTGGTCTATTTCTTGAAACACATTAACAGATGTGATGATTACCAAGCACATGAACCTATGCACGTGACTTGCTGAAATCTGCAAAAATACATGTTAGAACTTGGGGTCCTCTAACATCAGTCCTCTAATATTTTCTTATCAGGTGTTCACAGGAAGCCTTACTAGCCTTAGCAGAAGAAACTGACTGCTGAACTCATCTTTTTTAGGTGTGGCATATGGATAGCCATGCATATATATATGCATATACATATTCATACCCACATATGTACCAATTTGTTTTACTTTTATTGAATATGTGAACCCTTCACTAGAATTCAGATATTGAAATGAATCATGTTTACAAAAATCTGTAAAAGGCATGCACTTTTACGTGGTAGGTATGAGTTGTCAGAGTTATATGAAAACTTCAAGTTTACAGTCCATTGTGCTCTGGTCACAAGAGTGAATGACATGAATCCAGGTTTAACATAATTATGAGTCTGAAGAAATGGATTATTCTCATGTGAGAGAGAAACCTAGGAAATTAAAAATATTCAAATCAAAGGAAAAAAACCCCAAACCTCTTAATTATTAAAGGCTTTGAAGGGATGATGAGTCATCTTACAAAGCAAACAATCCCTTGAATATAAACCATTTTGTTGGGTATCAGCTAAGGATTTGATGATGATTTCCCCAAAATTAAATTACATAAAGAGAGATGAGTAATTACTGGGTATTATTATTATTATACTGTTACGTGTAAGACAGGAAACAAGGATTATAACTACTTTTCTTTGTTTAAGAGTTATTCGTAAAAATCCTGTGGGTTCCAGTGCAAAAGCTGGTAAATTTCCCCAAAACCAAAGGCAAAGGCCAGAGATTTTGTCTTACTATGGTTTTATGAAGGACTGTTCCTTAGATGAGAAACGTTCCCAGAGACAGTGTGTGTGCAAATCAATGACAAAGGGCTGCAATGAAAGTGAGCACAAACTAATTATGCTTTGGGAAACCATGTTTCTGGAAAATAAAAACTCTAGAACTAAGAAAGACCTCAAACCATGGACAGAAGGCACTATGTTTTTATTCAATTTGTTTGGGGAAATGGTTGTCTTAATATATTATTTGTAAAACGATCTATAACAAATGAACTACTGTTTAAACAAACAAAATCAAACCCCACCTGATTCCATCATAACATTTATAACTAACTGTAAAAGCAGTTAGAAAGGGATCAAGAAGAATTTTTACACTTTGCTGCTATTAAATTTTATGTCAGAGAAGAACTTCCCCAAAACAGTATTTGGGGAAACAACACCCTATTAATTTTCCTTTCTACCTCTCAAACTGTTCAGTACATTGGCTAACCCAACTGCATCTTCTCATCTTCAGTTTCCTTAAATTGGAGAGTGAACACCTTTCCTATAGGTGTCTGTCCTCAAGAACAAAATCATGAAAAAACCCAATGGGAATACAAAATATAGAATTTAACCAAAATGCAAAATATTTACATTTATTAATTGCTATTTAAATGTTTCATCTCTTAAAAAAATCAGATGAGTTAGGGTCCCCAAATTACATGATGTTCTCTGCTAACATGGAGAAATCTGCTTCAATTTTTCTCTTCATTTTTTTTCTTCTTAACAGTGATAACATGGTTGATGGACAACAATATGCTTCTGACTCACATAAACACTTTTTCAAAAGGAAATGGGCTTGCCACTATGGTGCTTATAAATCTTTTCTAATAATGTAATATAATAATTTGCTTATTCATTTATTTTTAAGATTACCAAGGTGCCTGGAATGTTGCACTGAGTTACTATTTTTCCCCTATCAATGACCAGTAAGCATCTAAATAAAAACCCAAACATGTTAATAAAAATCCAATACCTAAGTTTGATGAAAATGTGAAGGTCTCTGAGGAGCAAAAGCTTTCAAAATCATTAAAAAACAGGCACACACAATACCACCACAAGACCAAATCTGTTGGAGAAAAAAAGAGCTGACCTTGTTTTTGGAAGAGGACCACAGAATAGAAAGAAAAAAATTACATGTGTTTTTCAAGATATCTCGAATTAATTTTCATATCAACAAAAGCACTTAAGAATATTTTTCATGCAAAGTAATGTTCAGTTGGCAATTACAGCTCTTATGCTATGCCATAGTAATATGAACCTTTGTTAATAGTGCCTCCTACACATACAATTACCAAAGGAAAAAACCCACCCATTTAAACAGTAAAATATACTTGGGGGAAATTGTAGGAACTGATACATTTTATAATTCAGAGTGATAACAGTTCAAATCACCAAGGGAGCTTTTCTCCTCAAAAATATTTCTCAAGTTCCATAGTTTAAAAGCCTGTGAAAAGCTTTGGAAAATCATCCTAGATAAGGCCAGTTGCTCAAGAAAGCAAATTGCCTAATAGATTCATTACTATATATCTGTTTGGAGGAAGCAAATACCAAATTTCAGGTAAATGAGCTATACTCAAGGTTTAGATTAGAGATTTTATTAAAATATTTGTAATTATATGTGTTTTTTATATACTTGCAAGTAAACATTGACAGTGATCACAGAAACATTTTTTAATATTATGCTTATTACTGTTGAATGCTTTTTAATTTAAATCATGATCCTGCAAGAAATACCTTTATCTATAGTGTTCAAGATAAAATGTAGAGACACACTATAGCAACTGTATCATAAGAATTATTCTACATCCCAGTCTCGAAATACAAGAGTCAAGGATGCATACACCTTATGTTTTCAGACTAGGAAGAACACTGTCATGTCAAAACCAGGGTAAGCTCCCATTTTGATGCAGTCATTATAATACACACACAGAATGGGCACATACAAACACACGTGTGCAAACACAAACACACTTTTTTTGCATCTTGCTCCTTCTATGTTCCTCTCCACTAAATGCTAGCCCAAATCCATGTTCTGCCCATAGTAGATTTTAGCTGATATATGTTTAATTAAATCCATTGCTCACAGCAGTGGACTTCTAGTCCAGGGTTTATATGGAAAGCAGGTAGGAAAAGTTTGTGACTGTTGCCCAAGCATTCAGTATGCTACAGTTATTTTTGTTTGTCTTCCCAGCTCCTTCCTGACTGACAGATTGTAACCCTTTTAGAGCACGTCCTGTTGTTTTTTCTATGAATGGTATTTATCTCCTCATAAATTTATCTGTCTAAAATGTATGCATTGCGTCCAAGGTAGCTGCTTAAGAAAGACAGGGACGTCCACAAACAACGCACCCCATCTACCTTAGGATGGAATCAAGCCACAAAGATATAAAGCTCTCACCCTTAGCTATACAGCGAGCTTTGAGTATTAGCTTAGGTTAGACACTAGGCTCCTCAAAGGCTCCCTTTATACACACGTAACACGATACTGTTTTCCAGAGACAGCTACAACATAAATATTGAATTATTCTTAATACTAAAGCTATAATAATTACTATTAATGCTATGTAACAACATTAAAAGCATCGTCTCAGTATATGAATAAGGCAGCATGTAAAATTATTTTGATGCAGTAAGAGGTAAACGGAATTGTCAATAAAGAGAGATATTTCCCTCCAAAGGCAAATGCCAGAATCACCTCCACCCACCAGCAAATTTATATAAATTCACAAATATTTTGCCATGTAAAAGTCCACAATAAAAAGAAGTAGAAAACGTTATGTAGACAGAACTGTTTCTAAATAGAACTTTTTCAGAACTTTTTGTACTGGATGACAGCTGCTTTTTCTCTGTTTTTATAGGCATCACACAGCTACATATTCTTTTCTCCTATGCACTCAAAAATTTCTGCTTCACTGCTATTGCTGGACTATTTTCATTCTTGCACAAAATCACCTTTAAAATAGTCACAGTAGATATAATGGCCTTGGAAAGTTCAGTACCAATGAGCTAAATATCTTGCTGAAATTAATTTTTTGCATGTTCTGTTATAAAAAGTCCACAGAAGATTAAAAAAAAAAAGAGAAGGAGGGTTAGGAACCTTAGCTTTTTTAGTTTCTGTACCATTTGACCATCCAAAAGATAACTGGATGAAGTGAACAAAAGATCTCCTACCAGTACTATGGCTGGTCCAGACAGGAGCCTTTTTTATGGGCCAGTCATTTTGCGAGTATTTTCAACCCTTCAAAAGAGTAATGCCACAATTCGATGTTTATACAAATGCTACCAGATTTCAATGTTTACATTAGTAGATTTGAGGAAATCTGGGCAGCTAGCTCGTGCAACTTCACTGATCAAGAACAGGGCTGAAGAACAGGGTTTTTTCACCTGTTTTTGAAGAGTGGGTCAAGCATTCCTGTTTAGAAACTGAATGGTGTCAGAATTCATCTGGAATGAACGCAATCAAAATGTTAACAGCCAAAATGTCATTATCAGACCCTTAAATCTGTGGATATTGCCACTGAAGTCATTGACACTTCATAGACAATATGTCTCCAACATAAATCTGACTGCGAGATAAGAACCTGGACTGAATATACTACTAACCTATTGAATATAATATTGGGTATCATTCTCCATATTTCTGTTCTGTATTAAGCAAATAAATTTAAGCTGAAAAATAAAACACTGGATTGTTCTAGGTAGGCTTAGAAGTCATACATTTTCTTCCACTACATCAAACTCATAAGACTATTTTAGGACTAGCTGAGTTTTTGTCCCGTCCGTCCGTGTCCGTCAGCCCCCCCCCCCCATCCCATCCCGTCCCGTGTGTCGTGTCCCCCCCCCCCCCCCCTTTTTAAGATGGAAATCCTGTAACTCCCTTTATAAAAACGGAAATAAATAGTCTTCTGACAGGTCCTGGGTTTGAGATTTTCCATACTTTCTAACATAGAAATCCTTCCACATCCTTAAATGTGCTTACTATTTACCTAGCAGGCACCTGTTAATCTTCCAGTATATCAAATCAGATAGATCTTGATAAACTAAAAAGAAGCATGATCATTTCTAACATGAATCCATACAAGGTACAAAAGAAGTATGATCATTTCTAACATGAATCCATACAAGGTACTGTCTCTGATGCAGACTGTCAGGTTATTAAGCAGTTGATAATGAAAAATAATAAAAGATGCCACATTAAAACAGGATGATCAAATCTAATCACACACTGACACTGCGATTAGAAAACTTTCCCTGGAAGGCAGAGTAAACATTTACCTTCGCTTTGCAAAGAGAGTATTACAACAATGTGAATGAAAGTTTTGTATGCCCATATGCACAAGCAATCTGTATAAAACGTGAAATAAACAAACCCACTTGAAATAAAACTACTATATAAATGCCTAAAGAATAAATCTCCCCCCAAGTTAAACCATAAGCTCAACATCACGCTCAGAAAACCTCCTCAGAAGTCAGTGGGGAGGAAGGAATCTGCACCTCTGATAACTCCAAGGCAGCAGAGTTTTTCCACTGCTACTCTTCCAGAGAGCCTCCCTGTGGGCTGGAATTTCTAACGAATCTGCACAAGTTGCTGATGCTCAGATACTCCTCCATGGCCCTGCTGTGCAGTAACATAAGATAAACTTCACAGAATTAAGAACCTCACCAGTTCTTCTCCTGAATAAGCAGGGAGAATAGACAAGTTCAGCTCTAAACATCAGACTCTTTACTGATATGAATACACACAAAATTGTCTCCTTTCTCCGTTTGCCTGAGAGCTTATCTTTATAAGATGGCAGCAGAATTATAAATCAAGAATGTGAACTTCCAAGAATAGTACCTATCCTGTACTAACTCTCTGTATGAAATCTGTACCAGGAATGGCCCAGCTGTCCACAATCTTAAGTCTGCTTCCTTCCCCAACACTAAACCAGGGATGCTCACAGAGCTTCTCTGCTTCAGCAGCAGGGGAGCATTGCAGGTGCATGTGTTGGGAATGGGTAGGAGGAAGGGTGCAGTAGCTATTCTGCTGCTCCTCTCTTCCCCTCCAACTGCAGAACTTCTCCCTTGCTGCAGGAAAGGAGCTGGAGCCCAGTAATTCTGCTGAGGGAAGAGACAAATACTGACACCGTTCCAAACCTCCCATACCACTTGGTACTACACTTTCCATCACAGGATTTAGAGCCTCAGGGACAGCCACTCCTACAGCAAGATTACACTGGCCAGCAAGAGCTGGATTATTAAAAAAGCATTTACACTCCCCCAACCTTATGATCTCTTACCCCCCAAAATAACAGCATCAGAGTGGGTGGTAATTCTCCGGTATGCTTTTTTAATATAATTGTGACAAATTCAGATGGCATCATCAACCCAGATAAAGTATAATTTTTCACATGCATTAGCAAGCCAAATTAACCTAAGGTAGTAATGTACGTTAAGCTGAACATAACTGTAAAAATGCTCCAAAGCATTTATATGCCTGAGGAGGAGACAGCCTAACAGCCCCCTGCCCCTTATTTTTTTTTGTATTTTTAAAATCACCTGCCATCAATAAAGATAACGATTTTTTTCTTGCCCTCAAAACTTAATTACTTGTGGAGTCTTTAAGATTTCATAGTTCTCTATTCACTAACCATTTGCTCACATCCCTTTTTGGCAAAATAAAATGTATCTTTGGATTTTGGAGAGAGGACCTATAAAATCCTAATCTGTGGAAAAGGTGCAGTATGATGGCTTGCTAAGGTTAGGAATGTCATTTAAATGCTAACAAGGTGCATTTTCAAGAATACATTTGAAGTGTCAGTAAACAGAGAAAAGATCAGGTAAACAAAGTAAAATTTTCACAATATGAAAAGTGTTGTATTAAAATAAATTGAATGGGAAGATTAATTTTGAAATTTGTCTATCCAACGCACTGGCAGTTGAAACTTTTAATAACTCTTAACTACTACTAATACTTAACATCAAAGGAGATAAACTATCTCAATCTATACTCGAAGTAAATTATGTCTAACAGGGCAATCGACTGGGAACAGCAAAAGTTGAGGAAAAGGCAGGAGGAGAACTGGCACCGCTCAAATAATTTACACAGGCAGAATGCCTACTAGTCAGTAATAGATTTTGATCATTTTGACTTAGACATAGTCAAAATAATTAACCCCAAAAATAAATACTGCTCAACTTTTTCTATCAAAATTTTTTAATCAGAGAACTGATTGCATATAAGCATATCCATATTTTATGCCTTTTTTGACACAGGTATTTGAAATGTCTAGCACATGTTTCTGGGAGCAGGCACATGCAAAGTACATTAAAAAATAGCTCTCTAAATTGAAACAGATTAAACTACAAACAATTATAAATGAAGAGTTGTGTACTAAGGCAAAAGCCTTTAAGGCAAAAGCCTAGCAAAAAGCATTTATTCTAGTCTAAAAATAAAAAATTGCAGTAAATAGTTTCTAATCCCAGACAAAACCAGCATAAACAAAGTGAAAACTGTCCACTAATATCTTGTATTGATTTGGACCATGTTTCACAGCTATATGCAGTAATATTCTTTTCTGAAACTTTAATTAGTGACTTGTTCTGAGTAGGTACAAACTGCACGAAGCTGCAGTAATAACAGCATATCCTCTGTTTTCACAGCTTAGAGGCTGTAAGGGGACTGTTCCCAATGCTGTTACTGACCAAGTACATCAGAATTAAGTCAGGTTTTAAAATCTACCTGTTTTCCTCCAAATCTAGTTTTAGGTTTCTCTCCTCAAAACCAATAAAACAGCCTGAAATAGGAGTGAAATTCCTATTCATTCTGAAATGTGTTTTAGCACTAAATAAACAAGGAGAATTTTAAAAGGTGTATAATCACTTAATGACAGAGTAATACATCCTCAAATGGGAGAAAACAGATGCAGTACAATCCCTATTCTTCGATCATTCATGCGATTTTGCTTTAAGTCAAGGAAATAATTTTTGCCCATTTGAAAAAGAACTTTCCAGCCTAATTAGATTTCTTAATCTTCTCACAGACAACCAATCTAAATCCATGGATTGTTTACATGATACAAAACGGTCGTGGGTTTTTTTTCTTTTATCCCCACTCCTGAGAAAAAACAAGATTAGAATCACAACAAAAACAACATCAAAGTAATCAAAGTCATTTCATGAAGCTGGAATTGATAAAGCCTATTTCCCTACAGATTTGCATCTTTGTGTCTAAGGTAAGAAGGTGCAGGCTCCGACTGAAGCTTTTCCCAGAGTTGTTGATTTTCTGGGGACAGCAAATATAGCCATAAGCTGATGCCTTCTGTTAGTGGAGGCCCTCATAGCATCATTCTCCAATCCACAGATGCTTATCTTTACAAAGCATGTAAGAATTTAATTATCTGAGAGATGTTCACCTCTTTGTCAAAGGTGGTTCATGTTAGCAGAGGGTTCAACATTGCTTCACAGAAATGTAAGGTGAGGTAACAGTGAGGCTGATCAAACCAAGAAAGTGTCTTGCTCAAAATCCTCTTGAACAGTGATCTATTCAGAAGCAATAGTATATGCATATACTAATAAAAACCCAAAATTCAACTATTATGCATTTGTATATCTAGACTTTTTGTATGTTTTTGATAAACTAGGATTAGTACCTTTTGAACTTTGTCTTTCAATTAAATGTATAAACCTTTCTTATAGTCACAAATGGTACCCTTAGACACAAGTTTATGAAACAAATCAAGTGTCTTTAAAGGGACTCTTCCAACTCTTTCAAACCCCTCCTTAAGGCTAGCTTCCGATCTGAACGTTTTGACTGGTAAACTGCATCAGGTTTGCATGCCAAGGTTTTGGTAGTGGGGGTGGCTTCTGTGAGAAGTGCTGGAAGCTTCCCCTATGTCCGATAGAGCCAATGCCGGTCGGCTCCAAGATGGACCTGCTGCTGGCCAACACCAAGCCAATCAGCGATGATGATAGTGCCCCTGTGATACCATATTTAAGAAGGGGAAAAAACCTTGCTTAACTGCAGCTGAAGAGAGGAGTGAGAATATGTGAGAGAAACAGCTCTGCAGACACCAAGGTCAGTGAGGAAGGAGGGGGCGGAGGTGCTCCAGATGCCGGAGCAGAGATTCCCCTGCAGCCCGTGGTGAAGACCATGGTGAGGCAGGCTGTCCCCCTGCAGCCCATGGAGGTTAATGGTGGAGCAGATATCCACCTGCAGCCCATGGAGGACCCCACGCTGGAACAGGTGGATGCACCCAAAGGAGGCTGTGACCCTGTGGAGAGCCCACGCTGGAGCAGGCTCCTGGCAGGATCTTTGGACCCACGGAGAGGAGCCCACGCTGGAGCAAGTTTGCCAGCAGGACTTGTGACTCCATGGGGGACCCATGCTGGAGCAGGGGAAGAGTGTGAGGACTTCCTCCCCCCACCTCCCAAGAAGACTAAACTACTGTGTCAAGTGTAGAAAATGGATATTTACTTTATAAAAAAGTGAAGATTTTCAATTGCCTTATTCCCATGCATTGAAATTGCATTTCCTCCTCAAAATACATGGAGGAATTTTTAAGTGCCATGACACACACATTCTGATACTAAGATCACTCTGAATTACATTCGTAACAGTTATATCCTGAGATGAAGAATCATGATTGTTCCCCCCAATCACTGCATTTTTCACAGCTTTTGGTACCACTTCTAAGAAAACATATTGCAGACTATAGGCTTCTAGATAAGATTAAATGATTGAAGTGATGAAAATAAAAAAGTAGCAAGGAATAACCGAGGTGTTTACACATGTACAAAGGAAAGAAGTAGCACGGAGTTTATGGTCAATACCTAATTGAACAAAAAAGAGGAAAAAAAGCAACAGTTTAAACAATGGGAGCTATTTTACCTTGAATTACTAAATTGTGAGAAATACAAATGAGGTAAAGGAATACACTTTCATCTAAAATTTAAGTTTTTAAAATGAAAAATAAGCATAAAATATATCACATTATTGTGTTGATTATGGTAAGCCTTGTTATTTTGTACTTTTATTTCTTTATTTTCTACAATGGTTTCCACTGCAGCATTTGGTGTAAGGCTGTATTTTGTTTGCCTTATTAATCATGAATATTACATGGATTGTGCTCAGTCTTAGAACATGAGCCTTTCTATATTTGTAGGTTTCTTGCTAACATGCTATGGAATTCAAAACCTATGGGACATTGGGACTTTAATTTAAGCCTGTGGCAATGAAGATGCAGCTGTTCATTTATAAGCAATCATCACAGCTACAGAAGTTATAAGATTAAATTTGAAAAGCCACTTTCCTGAACTTTTAAAATGATTAAATTATAACAGAATCAGTGCTATTTTTTATTAGAAATATTTTTATTCATTAACTTTCTTCCAAGTTTAAAATCAAACCAAACCAATTTTACATAGCATTCCATGTGAGCTTGCACCAGGTTAGCATTGCAGATTAAGGATCAGTATTTGATTACTATTGTAATGTTTGCTCCTCACATGCATAATTAGAATATATCATCAACCATGACCCAAGTCAAGAGTCTTTTGAGGTTGGCATTATAAATTTTATTCTACATTGGCTCAGGTGCAACTCAACACTGCTAACAGAACTTATTTAAATGAAACTTATTCTGTCAGTGAATCAGACCAGAATTATAAAGTAGTGTTACTTACTGGTATTATAGAAATGCCTTCCAATAAAGCTATAAACAAACAAAGCAGAAGATTTTATCAACATATGAAATCTACAGATCTCACCTTTGTTGACATCTACAGATATCAACATATGAAATGTATTTTTTCACTGATATGACAGGACAGCTGTGTACCTGTGCCACGAATTACCTTTTTAGACAGGATACTCTATTTTGTAGGACTAGGACAGTATCCAGGGTGCAAAGGGCTGATCACGACAGAGTCCAGAAACTCTCTGAAATAGTGTCAAATCTGCATTCCTGAGGCTAAAGTCCAAAGTTCTGCTGTGTTAGGTGAGACTTTAGAAAGCTTGGCAAGCAAACTCGCAGGGCAGTGTCAAGATGATCAAATAATACCAATGAAAGTAGTATATTCAGATGGATGATAGAAATAGGATCACATTACCATGGCTCTATTTCTTGATAATAAGTTTCCCTATGCGTGTAGCAGGTGTATTGTTTAATTCCTAGTAGCTCCTTAATATTTTGTCCTGAGTACAGCCATACTAAAGATGTTTCTTCTCTAATACACAGTATAAGGATCAACAAGATATTAGTCCTTTATAAATACCCAAAAGCTATAAGACAAGAAACACATTTTCTCTTTCATTCCTCCTCCTTTCCCCAGTGAAATTTTTCTCTTCATTAAAAAAATTACCCTTGGAAGGCATTGTTTCCTAAAGCAAGGCAAGACTCCCAAAAGACATAATCGCCCAGGTTTTGGGATCTTCCTATGAAGTAGCAGCTCTAATTTGCTTTCCCCCCAGTTCTAGCCAGTGACATGAAACTCTGCAGCAATAATCCTCAAGGAACTTAGAGTAAAAAGTTTAAAGTTTTCCAAAGCAGACAGAGGCTCCTTTCACATGCAGTTTCACCTTTTCCTTGCAGACACCCTGGGGACTTCCTTCAGTAGCACCAGACAGACATAAAATGCAAATAAATGCAAAAAGACTAGAAAAGACTGTGGGGTAGTCTGTTGGTTAAGAAAAATGGTATCTTAATAGTGGAATGCCTGAAACTATATGATTTGGGTTCCTGTGGAGGCCACAAGCTCAGGTAGGTGAGAATTTTTGAAGTAGGGGATATAGGGAATTTTCACTCTTCTCCATTTCTCATGAACCTCTCATTTTTCTACCCTTCAGAAGCTCTCCACAGTGGTGGTGAAAATCAGAGAGAAATATGACAGGAAAGCCACCTAGTTTTTTGTTCTACATTTACTTACAGAGATGAGCAATCACCAGGAGAACTGCTTTTTGGCTATGGGCTAAGTAAAATATAAGCAGCATAAAAGGAGATTTACAAGTACGAAGATGGCATTAGGTGCTGGATACCTCTAAGAGTTGTATTTCCTTATTTGTTACATCACAACCTCTGGTACGCGCAATTCAGAATAAAGTTAATTAAAGATGATGTACCTCTCCAATAAAATTTTAGCAATACACAATATTTTATTCTATTACTTGCAGGCAGGTATTGCTCACATTATTAAAGACTGTTTTGTATGGCATATATCCAAAAGAAAATCTAAGCTTGCATTTTGTGCTTCAACTTTGTCCTCTCCTGACTTAACGTGTATGTAGAAGCACGTGTATATAAAAAAAAAAAAGCTATTTTAGTTTTATTGAAGTTAAAATGTCAAACTTTAAATGTTGTATATCCTGCAGACTGATTTATACAAGTCAGTCTGCTCCAGAATTCTGGCACAGTGATGTAAATTTTCTTTTCCCTACTCCATTTTATTTTATCATTGTGTCCTGTTAGAATTGCATTTCTTTCCAAGTTGACTCTAAACCAAATCTTCTAAAGGAAACCCCTTCAAGACACTTCTCTGATGCAGTCACTACAAGGTGGTTTTAGTGGTAGCATGTAAATGACTACAATGCTGATGCTCATTTGGGAAATTGTCAAACATCACCTTACTACTATCAGATTGAAGTACCTGGCAAGAAATTGTAACGTGCAGAAATTTAATGTGCTAGTGAAGATTAGAGGTCATTGTTCCTCAGCACGAATTTGAATTTTGCTCAACTATCTAATGCATATCTGCCTACGATGCATGTCACGCAAAGCTCCTAGGAAACCTGCATCTAAGATCTCCAAAGTGACAACCAATCAGAAAGTAACCAAAAAAGATCTTCCTCTGCTCACTGGGTCTACACATGAACATGCAAATCAGGGTTGAAATAATCAAGATTTCTCCACAAATTACTCAAGAATATCTTCTAAGTCAATTGCTATTCAAATGTCTATGGCATATGTTCTAAGCAATGATATGGCTGAGCCAAGATAAAAAAAGGCAAGCCTCAGGTAATCCAGCAGGATAAACCTTTAGAATTTGAAAAAGATAGCCAGTGAGATCAGCTTTTCATTTCGGAAATGTATTTGTTCTGTATCTTTTTAATACAAAGGACAGAGACATTTTTACTATAAAATTCAACTGTATTCTAATCATATTCTGGTATACACAGTCACCACTTGCCTAAGACAGCAAGGAATCAGAACTAACTTTTCTGCTTACAGTATGTCTTACAGTATGCAAGATAACACTAGCTTTGCTAATCAACACTACGGTATCTCATCTAACAGGTCACCTGGAGGGCATGAAAAAAAGAGAGTGAACTACAGTTTGCCACAAATCCACCGCAAAGGATTCAGACAGCTTTTTTGGGGGTTTTTTTCAGCATCAGAAAAAGAACACTATATTCTTTAGATCTTGGATGCAAAGCAAAGCAAATGGATGTTGAAAAGAAAGTAGGGCAATCAAAAATAAAAATGATGAATGTCAGGCTTTCCTTTGTCCATGGGAAAGGAAGATATTTTTATATAAATATGTATAGATACATACACACCTCTCAAAGTATTTTATAAGTAAAAAAACCCAAATGAGCTGCTGTCTAAAATTCACAAATCTTTAATATGAATGGCCTAATAAAAAAAATATATATAGGCATAGAGAGCTTGAAGAAAAAAACCCAACAAGCCATATTTGATAATGTTAATATCTTAAGTCTTTTTGTATCAACCACTAGGCATTTTTGCAACTACCACTACAAAGCTCCACTGTCATTGTCTTCGACTAAGAAGTATTTAGCATAACAACAAACTGGCAGAAGCAAAACAGCGCAGTAACTGCCACTGCTCCTTTACTCTGCCTAAAATAAATAATTGGATAGGACATGATTAAACACAATTGCACTAACAAGTATAGTTTACAGGCATATATTTTTACACGTATAAACAAGAGGCAATACCGTATCGTCACTGTCAACAAATCACCTTCATTTGCAAGGATGTGAATTTGAGCCATGTAGCTCCCCAGTGGGTCAAAATTAAAATGGAAGTAAATCAATTTTGTAATTATTAATATAATAGACAAGAGCTAGGGTGGTGAGCCATCAATTCTAATTAAAGGCTGCAATTAAAGGATACTTCAATCAATCATCTCTGTGAGAGTATACTCTATTGATTGCCACATTAATTATTAAAATCATATTAAAATAAAATTCAGATTTAGTTATCTGCCAGCTACTTCAAAATAATATTCTGAGTCTTATAATCTAAATCAGTGACATCATAACTAGGACTACAATTTCTTCTTTTTCTGTAAAGAATGGTATGAGATGCTATCTCAGGTACTCAAGTAGTGCAGTACTCAACTACTTATTCTTAGAAAGGACACACAAGAATTTTCCTTTCTGCCACAGTCTGTGTTATCATTAACTCCCCATGGCAGTCCTTTACTACTTGCTTTTCCTCCAGCAGGATATGTCAGAATACCAATTTGTGTGTTATGTACTCTAATTATACACAGGTATCAGCCAATCCTAAACTAGGTATTTTAAGAACTTTTGACACAGACAAAACCCAGACCTGGTTGCAAAAGTAATAGGGAGAAAAGTTAAAATACAATTCGCAATTTTGTGGCTCAAATTGGAATAAAGGCAGATGGAAAGCAGAGTTCATAGTTAAATGACAGCCGCGAGGTCCTTGACTCAGATATGTTTTATGCTCCTGTGAAGAAAAAGGACATAGAGAAGATGGTAGTTGAAAAGATAATGAAGTCTGCCACAAGTTACAGCCAACCTCAGATAAGAAAACCATAGAAAAGATTGAAGCAAATACGCTGCCAGACACAAAAGAAGCAGAGCTATGGGTGTGGCAAGTAAGAATCGTGAAAAACTGCTTCCCACCTTAGTCCTTGCGTAAACAGAGCTTTTCAGTCTGGGATGATACAAACACCAAAAGCTCTTTGCTGCGTTCTAAAGTACAGATGTTATCAGTATTATCACATACAGTTTATTAATATCTGCAGTAAGCTGATGTAATGACAAGAAAGTAATTTACAGTTGAAACCCTCATGATTTCAACTGCACAAGTGCAGTACCTAGTGTATCAACATAATTGCTTTGTTACCTTAACAAAACAATCTCTCAAATATTATTTAAAAGCAGTTTGAAACGAAAAGATTACCAGATGCTTTCAAAGACCACAGCCCCTTGACTTTGAGAGAACTGAGTTACAAATGCTAAGAATATCTCCTTAAAAATCTTGATTTTTGTAAAAACCTCCTCCAAGTTGTCAAATTCCACAGTTGATTTTAAGCTGGTAATTGTACCAGCAGGCGGCCAGGCTACAGAAATCTTTGACAATAAATCTATGGATTTATGACTGCCACCCACTGCTACCGACTGCTCTGCAACTATGGGCTGTAATCAGAAGAAAAATAATTAAAACACACATAAAGGGAGAAAAGGAAGGAAAAGAAAGGAATTATTTCATTAATCCAATGTCCATGCTAACAGAAATGAAAGCACAACCAGACCCTAGTAGCCAAAAATTCCAGCTGCTTCTTCAAAAATAAAGATCAAACTTCACAAAATAAAATAAGGTTTTAACTAAAGAATCTTACTATCTATCAATCAATCAAAACTTGCTTCTCTTAATTGTGTTCCACCAACCTTAGCTTCCTTTGAAAGTCAAGTAAGTAACAGCAGGCAATAGCAGCAGGTGAGAAGGAACAGGCAATGGCAGCAGGTGAGATTAGCCATAGATGTCATATGCTGTCTGGCTGAATGCATAAACACAGGTTTCAAAAACCTGCTATTGATTTAGACTCACTAAAATCAGTCTACTAAAGCCACTACAAACCCAGGTTTTTTTCCATTGAGAATATGTCTCTTTAGAAGGCAGAAATCAATGAATTACCTGCTACCTTTTATAATACCATCCACATTTATATAGTGTTAATTCTCTAATATTACACGCACAACATATCATCTAATCACATTTAACAAAGACATATATAAAGAGTTGTGGAGAGAAAATTAGCTATCCTGATTTATGATTTCAGACAAAACTTTTTACAATGAATATCAATAACATTGTTCCAGATCACTTATCCTCTGAAATACCTATTTAGAAAATTAGGCAACAGTTGACGACAATTAATAACTCTTCTCTGCAATCAACTTTTTTTTTTCAATTATCATAAAGTTATTAGTGCTTACTAAATATCACTAAAAATTAAGAAAATAAAAGCATAATAGTAAATATTTTAAAGACAACCACAATAAAATATTAAACTTTTTTACAAGCACAAATGCATTAGCATCAAGTTAGGAATTGAACTTCCTTGCCAGTGTGAGAAGAGTGTATATGCATTTACATAAAAACAGTAAGTTTAAAAAAAACAAACTTTAAAATAATTACCCAGAAAAAAAACAGAGCATAACAACAAAGCAACAACCACTATCAATTTATGCAACAGAACTATTCTGCTCCTCAAAGTGCCTCAGACTCTAGGGACGGGATTTTAAGAGCAGTTACATTTGTACAGTAACTGATGCGTTCAGTTTTCCTCACAACAGTGATTAAAATGGCTCAGAGAAAGAGTTACCATGCTGAATGTAGTTAATCATAAAGGATTAGCAAACTGGCTTACAAAATTCTGGCTTTTCCTACCATATGAAATTACTTTAAAAAATTAAAACTATACAATCTGATTCCATCAGTTATTGACAGTCCTCAATTTTCACTGACTTTGCCATGAAATGTAGGCATCCACATGAAGGCATCCCAAGGCATCCCAAGATTTATAATTTGATAGACCAGGAACAAAAACCACTTACCTAGTCTTACCGTAAATTTATACTCCATCTACATGATGGTAATACTTTTACGCCTCATTAACCAGAGTTTTGTGTGTTTGTTTGTTTGTTAAGTTTGGGATTTTTTTTTTTTTTTTAAATCAACCATAGTTTTTACAAAACTATTCCTAAAGCTGTTCTACAGTAACAGTAATTTTTAAAGAGACACACAATTACATTTTTGTTTGTTTGGTACATTACTTTATAAGCAGACCAAGAGTAATTACTAAAACCAACAGCAATGATTCTTAGCATATTTCTTTTTCTTTTTGTTTTTGAAATACTGCACAGTTTATGCTAAAAAAATACAGCAAATCTTTGAGTATAATTCTTACCAGAATGCATTTAAAAATCTAACCAGGTTTGTTATGTTACAACTCTTTTTAAAATCATTCACTTTTGGTAACTGTCTTTTCATAAGGATACTTGCCAGAAATATATAGACTATTACTCCGGGATTCCTTTCAAAGCCTTCTTATTCTGATTCAATGCTATTCATTTTATTTACATCATGTTTATCGTTCTCAGCCATGATATACAGTATCTGTCAATATTAAATTACAGCTGGCTAGTTTGTCAGTTTATTTGCAATACCAATTCATAGTATGTCATCTATCTTAACCTCTATGTATTATATTCTCTGAACAAACACCAGCATTTCTAGATTAAAACACCAAAACCACTTTACTGAAATAAAGAATAAAGAAATACATTTTTGAATGAGGATTTCACTAGCTTGTTATAATAGAAAATGAACATCTTAAAGTTAGAATTACATTTCAAAACAGAATAAAAATGGATCTTATATACCATCATAAAACAGTATATTTTTTTTGTCCTGATTAGGTACAAACAATATCTTAGCTCTCGGCAAACAGGCTGTTAGCAGTGGATCGTTACACTGTGGATGTGGTAATCTCTATTTACGACTTAAAGTAGTTCAGTGAACGAAAACAGAAACTGAGGAGAGCTTTACGTTTTGCAGATTACTGGAAATAATCAGACCATTGGTGAGTTTATGAATAATAAAATGCAAAAATCCAGTAATTCTGTGTGTAGGTACAGACATTGAAGGTCCTGACAGACATGCGGAAAGAGACTAAATGCAGACAAACAGCTAAATCAGTTATTACCCCAGTTGCACACAACCCCCTTCTGACAGATGCTGCTGCCCCCAAAACAGCGGCATCTGATCAGATTAGAAATGAACTCCTGAACCTTCAGTTTTCAGCCTGAGACATCAGGATAAACTGAAATTGGAACTGGTTTACCTTAATATGCTGGGCTGAAACCTGCGGTAGTTCAGGAGTTGATTTGTGAGTGGATCATATGCTCCTGTCTTGGGGACAGAAAAGTCCATCGCCAGGGCTGTAGGCAGTAACAGCTTCAGCTGTCTGATTTTTAACCCCTGGCCACATGTCTGTCAGAGCCTTAATGCGAGAGAAACATTATAAATGCACAATCAGAGTTAACACTAGAAATATAAGAATTACCACAGCGCTTAAAATTAGTGGTCTACCAAATCTGGTACCCCGTTCCCAGAGGTGGTTAGTGTCAAACATTTAGAAGGAAAGCACAAAAGAAACCCTGTGTTAGGTATATATGAATTATGATAAATTTTAATTTCATATCCTTTTACTGTTGTTTACCTAGCCAAGGTAGCTTAGTCAGATCCCTCTCTGCACGCTTTTAAACATTCATCATCTCACCAACAAAACATGAGCATTCTTTGACTTTGGCACATTTGTATTATCATATACACAAAGGCTTTGGAGCTTTCTGGAAAAGAATATAAAATCCAAATTACCACCTGACACATGCTAAGTCTCATCAACAAAACTTGAGCTAATGACAACTTTGGAGAGATTCAGAATTAGATAAAACTTTGTTGAGAAAGTAGGGAGTAAAAGCTGTGACACAAAAGCTCTGTATGTAAGCAGAACCAAAAGCTAAATTACAGAAGCATGACTCCATGATCCCATTAAAGTCCATTTTTTAAAATTATGTTCTACTCTTTTAGTTTTGTTACATTAGATATAATGCAAGCTATTATTAAAATTCCTTTACCTTAAGAAAGATTATTCAAAGTTTGCTGCTGTGTACTTCACCATCCTTTGTCCAAGTACCTCTTTATTTCTATTTACTGTATTCTTACTTTAGTTTTGGAAAGCATTAACCCTAGTATTTTAATTTATTCAGCTAACACTAAGAAATATATCTGAAACTGGAATTTTGTTAGGGTGAGAAATGTCTTTAAATCTTTAAACATCAAAAGTGTTCTTGTGAAATGAACATCAGGACCAGTGAATATAGATTATGTTTACACTTGTACACTGAGTAAAAGTATGTCCATAGCAACAGTCATTTTTCAAAGCAGGATGAATTAAAGTAATGCCCTGACTGTAAAGGGTCTGAAAGGACTGTAAGGGGTCAGATTTTGTAGAGAGAGTTGCAGTGGTCTAAACAATGAATTCATTTCTTGTCTGATATTATCTCCAAGCCTATTCAAAGCAGTTAGCACGTGTGAACTAACTACTATAGCATATGTTTCCTCTTGTGCTGCCTTTTGTTCATGTCAAACCTTATCTATAGCATATAAACAATGTGATGCTTACAACCATTCATTCATTAAAAAAACCAACCAACTTTGTACAACTGTATCTAGTTTTAAAATAATAAAAGCCTATATTTAATAGCAAAATATTTGTCCAAATTTATGGTAATGGCTATTCTTTTTGATCTCCCAGAAACGTATCTGAGCAGCTCTGCTCTGAAAGAAAACACAGTAGCTAAAACCACCTAAAAATAGCTTCATTTTCACAGAAGTGTGATTCTACAGTTCTCCATCTATTGGCATTCAACCAATCAGGTAGTTTTAAATCACATCAGTAAATTAAAGAAATGCAATCTGATTAGAGCAATATGCTCAAGTGATTCACAATGAGCACAGACCTCATACATGCCCTAGTTTCCCTGAATGGACCAAGGTATTAATTTCTTTTTAAAGGAACAGTGATTTTTTTTTCTTCCAGAAAAGAAAAAAAACCAGTAAAAAGTGGTAACAATCAGCAAACTGTATTTTCTCATTGCTCTCTTAGAGATGTGGGATTGTGGAGTTTGTTTGGGTTTGTTTTTAACAGAAATGGTTCTACTTGAATCAGTATTATTTTCGGATGTCTCAGTGGAGCTGAGCTGACGGCCTTTATATTGTTTTTGAAAACAGAGCACGCTCATGGTAATTTTGGATTAATAAGACTCAGGTTTTAAACAGTAGGCTCTGAATTGTTTCTAACCTTTAAGCTTCAACATCAGGGTACACTGTAGAGTGAGTCATACCAGCATTCTAAAAATATATATTGAACTCAAACATACTGAATTTTTGCGAATAATACATTATTTACATATGTTGAAACTTACTTTCTAGATAAACTAGAGCTGTTTTCCACAGCAACAGAGGATTAATTATCAATCACTCCTCTGATTTAATGTCTATTAAAATTCTAGGGTTCTGGGAAAGATCTTTTCTGCACTGGTTATATGATTAAGTGCAATTATTCCCAATTTTTTTTAGGGGAGGTCAGAATCAGGCTCTGTTTAGCAGTATGGCCAAGAGCCTTTTTTTCCTTGCTCAAAAGCGATGTCCACTAAAACCATCAGAACTGCTCAAAATCATGAAGCTGGTATCATTTAGCTCTACAGTTTCTTAAGTGCAATGGGAGACACATATACATGGTCCACATGAAAACTTTGTAAGTGAGAGGAATCCAGTCGTACTAAATTTAATGTACTTGGTTATTCCTTGCGGCAGAGAATAGGAGTAGAAATGCTATTATCTAAATAAACCATTTGTACGTATCTGTCACTGGATGATGGAGAATAATGCATGGGAGATGTTCTAATTCCAATGGCAATGAATAAAGTAAAAAATGAAGGGAATATTATACAAGAAAACTTTAACCTTCTCAAACTCTTATCAGGTAGAGTCCATAGTATCAACAATATATGTTTCTAAAACATTAAATCCTTGTTTAAGATAAAGCACTTTTAAAAACTAATTTTAAACCTGAAATCTAGTATTTGAATTCAAAAACTGAAAGTTGTAATTCAGTTTACAGCTCTACTTAATATAAAGGTAAACAAAGCTTACCTGAGATTTAAAATTAAACTGAGCTCACTTGATGGGGCTACACTGAAAATATCCCCCCATCCCAATTAGCTATTAGTGAATTTTAAGTTCTTCAAACCAGGTATCTGGAAAAACAAAGGAGTCAAATTCTCCACAACAATTTGAAAGGTATCGCAGCTGAACAAATCTGGAAATAGATCAAGGTATAAAAGCTGCTTTTCTTTGGTTGCTGATGAGCACGTGGAAAAGCCACATCAGGTGAATTAATTCTCTGATAGCTCCAAGCAGCAACCAAAAAGTCAGTCATAAAAGACCAAGTGGCAAAATCATGTTGCCTCAACAGAAGAGTACTTCACTTATTCCATTTCACTTTCTCCAGTTTATCAGCCATTTTTCAGTATAGTGAAGGATCATACTAGCGTGATGTCATGCTGCAGAATGAATAATGGCATGATGAAACTAAAAATTTTGAGAAGTAATTTTAATATTGCAAAAGGAGCCTCAAAAAACCCCCAGCCAACTCATTAGTTTTCAAATATTTAGCAATTTTGCTCATTAGTCATACATATTCAAATGTAGATTAAAAGAAAACTCATCTAATCAGCTATGCTAAGGATTTTAACTCTACGCAACATGTGACTTTGTCTCACCTGCATTAACATTCTAGGTGGAATCCCCAACTTTTGTTTCATTTCTGCAACTGGTAAGTACAGGATAACATTGTCACATTTGCCTTCCTCATATTTTTCATGTTTTTATGCTTTATTAAATGAGTCAAGTACCTATCTAAGTTTAAGTTTATTCAAGTGTGCAACCACCTTTGCAAAAAATACTATATTCATGTTATTATATATAATTGCTATGTTTTGAATTATTTTCAAGACACATTGAAATTATTTCAAAATGAGTATATTAAAAATGGGATTTTTAACTGCCATGAAAAAATAAATAGACTGAAACCATATTAATACAATACTTGAAAACCAGTTCTCTGATATTTTGGTGTCTCCATTCAATAAACGGGTCACCACACATCTAAGTGGGATTTGCTGGATAATTAAGCACGTAACTATATAAAATACATTCTTTAGGGAGAGAAATGAAAGCTCACTCTTGCTGCTAAATGGTTATTAATTGTTCACTGAGGACAAGAAGTTAGTTAAATCCAATACTTTCTATTTTTTAATGTTAGTACATACACAACTTTTAACCAGATATAACAGTTTTTATTTCTCTTGTCAATTTTCCTGAGAAAATTCAAGTTATTTACTGAACTTTCAATATAGCTATTATTAAGAGGATGTAAACCTCTCTTATTAACAAAGTAACTTATTCCTTGAGAATAGTAAGGCAAACACAGTTAATGCTCTTTGAATGAAAAGATTTCGGTTTTGCAAACATGAGAGAGTATTAAAACCTAGTTAAAAATGCAAATCTCTGTTAGTTTCCATAATTGCATTTCTTTTCAAATTCCTGTTCTAGTTGTGTCATTCTTTTCACATCATCTTGTCTCAAACCGGGTTACCAAAGATAATTCATTTTTTTTAGATTCACAGAATAGTTATCTATTGTTTGAGCTCCAATAGCCACTACTAGTGATAGTATCTAGCGATAGTATAGACTACTATCCATTCATATCTATGGGTTTTTAAGAAACATACATTTTGTCCATAGACTTCATAGCTCTTTGCTGCCATGGTAGCAACTTAGGACTTCAGCACTAGAATTTGGGAAGTGCACAGTGTAGAGCACACTGTCTTGTCCTCACGTCCTGAGCACTTTCTCTGCTCCTCTCACATAACAGAATTCTTTCTATCCTCTGCAATCCTGCATCCCCCACTGCACCGTCCCAGGCTCCCCAGCTCATTCTGAACATCACCTTCCCTAGATAAGCCTTACTTGGCATACACTCTTTTCCTTCCCCATACCACCTTGATCTAACGGTGAAGATCAAAGGTCAGTGGAGGGAAAATGAATCTCACCGATCCTTACTTCTGTGGCCAAAACCATAGACTCCTGGTAGCCATGAACAGACACTGCAGGGGTATTTTGCTGTAGCTATAATGGTCTAAGGACAGAGGTAGGCCAACGGTAGGAGAAACTTTTTGCCATGGATCAGCTGCTATAGTTGGAAAAAAAAGAAAGGAGGAAGGTTGTCTAAAAGTTTGTCCTGCTGCTTCTAGAGAACAGTCTTTTCAGTTCAGGTAGTCTTAGGACTGAACCTCTGAACTGGAAAAAAACTTAGCTGAACTGCTAGGTTCAAGCCCAGCTGGAGGGCAGTAACTCACGATGCATGTAACCCAGCAATCAATACAGGAGCCAGTATCCATCTTCATTAACAGAGAAATGAGGAAACGGAAATTTCATGAAGTTCAACAAAATGCAGTGCAAAGTCCTGCACCCAGGGAGAAATAACCCCATGCATTGGTACAAGTTGGGAGTCGACAAGTTGGAAAGCAGCTTTGCAGAACGGGCCCTGCAGGTCTGGTGGACACCAAACTGACCTTGAGCCAGGAATACACCCTTGCACCAAAGAAACACAATGGTATCCTGAGCTGCATAGGAAGAGCCTCACCAGTACCTTGTCAATGTGTATAAATACCTGGTGGGAGGACATAAAGAAGATGAACCCAAACTCTTTTTAGTTGTATCCACTGAAAGGACAAGAGACAATGCGCACAAATTGAAACAGGAAATTCTAATTAAACATATGAAAAAGCTTTTCCTGTGTAAGGGTGATAGAACACAGGAACTGGCTGCTCAGAGAGGTTCTACAGTCTTCATGAGTGGATATACTCAAAACCTGACATGATGCTGTTCTAGCTGATGCTGTTTTGAGTAGCAGCCTTAGACTAAATAATCTCTAGATGTCCTTTCCAACCTCAACTATTCTGTGATTCTATGTGATCACAGAAAAATCCAATAATTTTGTAGCCAAACAAACACGTATCTAATGACCATATGTTAACTTAGGTTTTTTATAAAATTTATAATGGAAAAATTTTAACAAGAAAAACAAAAATACATCTTCTACGTGTACATATCTGCAAAATTTCAAGCTCCTAAAAATGTAATTGAAATAGAAATGTGTCTTACTCAACAGCTATACGGGTTTTTTTCCTCTCTGTAAAATGGCTGTAACAAAGTAAAGGAACTTTTCAAAATATACACTCTATCCTGTATGTACGGGAAAGGAAATTTCATTTTAAGGTTCTAATTAAGTTTCTGATAATACATTCTTTGAGGATAATTGAGAAGTATCTTTCTGACAGTTGCTATTTTTAAGATACAGTAACAAACCATATAGCTTGGCGGTTTGCATAAAGAACAACTAAACATCTTTAAGATTGCCAAGTATCCAAAGCAAAGCTTTAACTACATGAAAATAGTAGTTAAAAGCATGAAGAAAATCACATTCTTAACCACTGCAGCTATGCCAAGAAAATCCTCTCTGCACAGAGTCTTAATGATATGCGTTACATAATTTGGGAAGATCATTTAACTATAAGAGTTCAGTGAAAGAACTACAGGATTCTTTTCCCAGCGTACACTCCATACACTGGAACTTCATACAGGCATGTATTTGAATTAGGTCACTTAGAGCTAACTTGAGTACAACTAGCAATGTACTTGCATTAATAGATCAGCTCAGGCAGGCTCGTTAGCCCTGTTAAATAAAGACACTAAGTTGAAGGAATATTTTTAATCAATATCAACAGTCATTCTTAAAAGGGAAATACAGGTGCCTACAATTCAATTAGGTTTGTTCATGTTAGATGCTAAGAAGAAAGGTTGTATAAGTGTTTGTTACACTTTTCCCATTTTCTAATCAGTGCTGATAAATTTAAGGCCAAACATAGGTGGCAGGTGTTTCTGAAAGTTACTTCTGGCCAGAGTCAGAAAAACCATAAGCAACTAAAAGCATCATCTTTAAACAGACAGTGCTGAGCAGTCTTAATGCAAGATACTGCTCCACCCATAATTACAAAAAAAGGAATCCTCCTTCTTACACTTCTGAAATTGTAGTCATTAGTAGCTGTCTGTAAAGTAAAACTGAATGCTTACCATTATCACAGCAAGCACAATTCCCTGAAATTGCATAAAACATACCCTCCTGTTTAGGAGCAAGAACTGCATACCAAGTCCCTCCTATATCCTAACCAAATCAACGTGTACTAAAGAGCAGGCCTGAGCTCTACAGTAAGTACTCAAGATCTGACAATGCCACCGTTAACAATTTAAGAGACTTAAAAATCCTCATGTTACTCCTCTATCTTCAGAGATTAAAACTTAATTTAGGGATTTATGTATCAACTTAAAGCATTTAAAGATTCTACTATGAGTGAATCAATATTTTTCAAACAATAGACATAATTTTAGAATTTCATTGGTGTTGAATTTTCACATCAAACTTAAGGAAAAGTCCCCTGAAAGTATAAAAATAATGATTGTTTAATCTGTCATTTAAGATTCCAACACTCAGATCTTACTGCTATTCATACTTCTCTATGCAACTTCACCAAATGTGAAAAATGTCGCTAATTAACGAACTTCCCATACATTTCTTCAAATGTATTTGGTATCTACTAATTGAGGACTGACTGCCACGAGGATAATTACCAAACTGCATCTGAAATCAAGACACCACAAATACGTAGCCACCTCTGCATAGACAGATGTGTTAATATCTTTCTTAACAAAAAAAACCAAAATATGCAACCAATATGTTAAAACCTACCAAATAATGTGTAGGTTTTAACAAGTAGTGAGCAACTCAGTTCAGAAGTCAATTTCTAAAAGCCTGTTTGTCACAATTCACAGCTAGCTGCTCTCTTAACATTTCTTTTGATTATACGGAAAAAGGAAAAGAATGAATCAGTTACCTTCCTCCAGAAAGACCTGGCTTCTCCTCACAGCTATATCCTCAGTATTGGCCAACACCCCTTCCCATTCCAGTTCTGCACTGAAATTTTTTTTAACAGAAGTAGGTGTTGATTAAATTTATCTTAGACTGAGGCCCATAAAGAAATAGAGTAATGGATTACGGCAATTATTTTGTGATGTGGAACAGAACTGAAATTTCAGATTGCTAGATTTCTATACTGAATAAATACGAAAATATTTTAATACAGAAACATTTTTCATTCAAAAGCACAACATACAATTTCTCCAAATAAAAAGACACATAGTACCTTCAGAACCACAACAGGACAGAATGATTTGTGTCTACGCCAGTGGGGTAGAACCTATTCCAATCCACCTCCCATTATAACAACAGCAACAAAGTCCCTACACACCCAGTACTTTCAAGATACTTCCACTATTTTGTTCTATATTACAAAAATACAAATACAATACTTCAAGAATAACCTTTCTAGTCTTTCATGTGTCAAGAAACCGTGCAGCCACCTTCATGCAGGCAGCTGCTCTGTCAAATTTTCTTTCAGCACACAGCCCACAGACATTCAACGTCATCCTGACGGTAACTAGCGTAAGTGGGAGTTCAGCAGCTCTAGGAGAAGCAGCAATTATGTTTATCACGGCTCAGGACTAGCTTCCTGCTTTTGAAACCCTGCTTCCTGTTTGTGCACACGAAGCACTAATCTTTTCCCACCACCTGCACGGCAATTCTGCTGCTCCTCAACAGGATTCCCACAGCGTGCAAGTGCCATATCACCGTATCGGTGACGATCATGCAGCAGGTCTAAATGGACTCAACTTCTGACATACCTTCCTTTTGGAAATTTTTACAAATGGTGAGTATGGTAACCTACATGAGCATATTTTAAAAGAAAGGGCTGTTTAATCCACACGGCAAGGATACAATATGACAGATGAACAAAATTCTCAACACAAAAAGTCTGTGCGATCTAATTTAAAAGTCAGACAGCCTAATTTATTCAACACACCTCTAACTGCAGAAAAACACAGAGCAAACTACTCCCTCCTCCAACATGTATTCAGATGGAATTTTATTTTTGGTCACTATAAGGTTCTTTGTTCCAGTTTCCTGCCTAGATTTCCCCTTTTCCTGTGCCAAGGCAAGCAGTTAAAGTCAGGATGATCAGAAATAAACTTTAGAAGCAGATGTTACCACACAGTTTGTTACATACTGGTAAACAGGGTGATTGTGTGTTTTCCTGACTATATACAGTTCAGTCCTACTGGAATTAATCCTAGGTACTCATAAAGCAAAAGAGAAAAACTACAGCAAAAAAAATTCATAAATATTGCCATTAACTCTCACATCTATGGATTTACTCCATAATCTCTAACCATTTTCCTTTAATAATTAGCTGTTGCAAAAAATGTTTTTAATACAACATTAATTTTGTACAATTAAAAGACAAGTTAAAATTTCTTACAGCAGCTTTTATATACTCATGTAGCAGGCTATTTTAATAATTGGTTGCAATAGCAAGTATTTGTTACACTAATTAAACAACAGAATTCAAAAACAGGAAGATCGGCCCATGTTACTAAAAAGTTGGGCTTTTCAGAATTTCTGGAATAGCATGCACTAACTTTTAACTATGACTCCTGCTAACAAATGCACAATTTCCCTGCCTCTAGCCCCACTCCCTTTTATCTCCTAATGTCTACCAACAGAAACTAAAATACAGGGCACTGGACTATCTATGCACGGCTGCAAAATGTGTAAATTCAGGCTTCCAATTGCAGGTTTTGTTCCTTATGGGCTTAATCATTCTGCTGCATCTGTAAAATTTAAAAATATTTCAACTTTCATGCTGCCCACCTGAATTCAAAAATACCCTCTAATGGGTATTGCCTCTGTATCTTCTGTTAGATGTGTTTGTGTAATTCCTCCCCAATGACACATGGTACAAATTTTCAGTTTAATGCATGTTTGGCATATTACATTTTCCTGAAACAGTTATGGTTGGAATGGGAGAGAAGATAGTTGTCTGCCTGCTATATTTTCTGTTTCAGAAGGAACCTTCTGGTGGGAGAGGGCAATTGCTCCTTTTCAGACCCAGAATGGTCTGCACTTGAAATTATTGGACTGGAAAGCAAAACAAGCAGAAAAAAAATCCCCCCTATAATCTCACAGTGAATAAGGAGGTAGGTCCATTTTCTACTTGTTTTTTTCTAATATGTTTCTGCCTTCAGGTCTATGGCACCTTATTTAAACTACTAACTATTCAAGTTTATTATCTTCTGTTCTAAAAAACATAAAAAGAAAAGAAAAATTTAAGACTAGAAACCTGGAGCGTATCTTCTATTGCATGCAATTGGGGGAGGCGGGGGGGTGGCACTATGTAGCGTTACATAGTTCTGAGAATAAAGTATTTCCTAGCAGACAGATAGCGAGGAAGAGCTAGGGATGGACTGGGTCTGTAACCCGTTCAGCTCCATGGGGAACACACCTCCTTTCTCCTGCCCATACCAGGTGTTTTGGCTACCTCTTTTACACCAGCACAAGTATTCCTGTGGCTGCAACATGAATCAGATAAGCTCAGTGATCAGCTTGCAAACTAATCCTCCTAACTCCCTTAAAAAAAAAAAATCATTTTCAAATGGATGAGCGAGCTGATGAGACCTACTGCAAAGCCGGACAGATGCTATTGCTGATGCAAAGAAAGGACTGAAATGCATGGCTTGGGGCAAGACTACCTTTTTGGCAGTGACATTTAAATTAATGTCAGAGGACCATGAAACCACACCACTAAGCCTCTGGGGACAAAAACCTCAGTTTCAGTTCTTTAATTTAGGTGTTCTTTATGTTTCTCTCTACAGAGGGATGATTACTACTCTAACCAGCCCCACTTGAACTCACTCAGTGTCTCACCTACCTGAAAGAGAAGAAAGTAATAAAGATTATTCATTATTCTATTTATTCTTGGAGTGTTGTGAATCTTATCCATACTGCATCATTAAAAATCTTACTTGAAAATATAAAATGTAACTGTTCAAGAAAGCTCTTTGCAATAGCATAGAAGGAGAACTTCTCTGGTTTGTGGGCATATTCCAGTGACGCACTAGGAATATGTTGTTTCAAGAGAGTATGCTTGAGTCTGATTCTTAACAGTAGGTGGAATATTAGCCTTTTGGAACTGCAGAAAAAAGTAATAAATTCAAAGTTATTGTGCATGCTCAATATTGCACTTAGCCTGATTTGTAGGGAAATCAGATTATTAGAGACGACTACAAGCATTTGCAGATTGTCTTCAACAGTTTTAAGTTATTCTGATACCATAAAATGCAATTTAGGAATATTGCAGAATAAGTAGATAAAGACAATTTTTGTAAAATATATTGAATATGAAATAAGTATTAAAAAATGGACTATTGCTAAAAAAGTAGGAAGATAAAATTATAATGCCTTAATAGATAAAAACTACACTTGCACTTAAGAGAATTCTCTGAGAATTTTTACAGAAAAGTATATTCAGTTAGGTTTTCACACAATTAAATAAATAATAATAGAAAACCTCACAGAATCCTCTGGTTCCTTCGAAGCACAGTGCAAGAAAAAAAATTACCATGGAAACAACAAGCACAAAACTGTGATACAACCTAGGAGAAATGCCATTGCTTCTCAGCAATGAAGGAAAAATACTGTCAAGAAGCTACAGTAACTAATTAATGTCCTCAGTCTTTCAAATATTTACTCACACAAGTACAAGTTATTCAAATGACTCCTTCTACTAAACTCGTTGTGACTCAAAAAATAAAAGTGTGCGAGCTTCATCTCCAAGGTGGAAAAAAATACCAAAAAAATTTTCAAAATACACGTGACTTAGTAATTACCATGTAACTGCCAAACACTGTGCTGGAATCAGATGTTCATCATACATCTATTTCTATTTATAGCTATTTGTTCTTCACAACATGTATATATTACCCAGAATCACAGAATAGTTGAGGTTAGAACAGACCTCTGGAGATCACCTAGTCCAACTCCCCTGCTCAAGCAGGATCAGCTACACAGCAGGCTGCCCATTTCAGTGCTGTCTTTTTTTAAAACTGAGACCTTGTTATTTTCAGAATGAGCTACTTTGTTAATTATTTTAAAGGTGAAGTCTTCAAAAAAAGCCTATCACTTTTACAACAAAAGAACTAATCTTACTTTGAATTGCAATTGCCATTTACATAGTAACCCTGAGAACAAAAACACTGGTGGGAAAAAAAAAAAAAGCCAAAAGTTCATTTTGAGGAAAAAAATTTACATTTTTAATAAGTCATGTTTGACTGCTGTAATGGTATTTTCACCTTCCTAGAATTATTTTTCTGTAACATAAAAATGCACCTGTCACTTCTAAAATGAACTTGTTACAAACTGAAGAACTGTACACTGATACATTATTTAAAATAAAATAGAAATTTAATTCTTTTTTTCTTGCTTTTTGCTTTCTATTCTCCTAGGCAAATGAATACTGTGGATAAATGTTTAACTCACATATCCAGGCTGCATTTACATTTCAGTATTTTTGTGTAAAATCCCAAACCTGCAATGTTTTCTGCTTAATGTATACAGTCAACGTAATTCTGAAAGTCTGTATTCTCATGGTATAGTTCTGAATCAGCCTTCTCTTCACTTTAATTCTTCTGTGGTGGTTTTCTTCCTTTTCTTTACTGTACCAAATATTTTCACCGTGTAATTTGTGTTGCCTTACCATCCTGGCCTTTTACTCCCAGTCATGAACATTCACTATTTGCTTATCCCATAAGCACCTGTGTATTCATTCTAATTCTGTCCATAAGCACCTGGGTATTCATTCCAATTTTGTCCTTTTATGCTTTGAAAGAACTTACAGTTAAAAGACACAAAATTAACATCTTAACATGTATTAAACATCTGCGTTACCATAATTCTTACTACCTGATAATGTGTCCTTTTGTGACATCTGTCATGGCTAGTTTATGCATAAACAACTGTCTAAAATAATCTTCTCATCTCTTACTGTCTTGTCTTCCCACCTACTCCACAATCATTCGTCTGTATTTTGTTTACAATTTGAATTGAGAATTCAGTGGAGCCAATTTTGTATGACAACTGTCTTTGCAATGTCCTGCTCTAGTTGGGACTTAAGGCACCATCACAATGTAAATTGTAAGTAACATCACAATGTAAATGTTACATCATAATGTAAATGCAGTACAAGATATTTTCTTAAAAAGGGTCAAGGAATGGTACCCTTGCCTTAGAGCCTCTTGTTACCAGTTTGTGTCAACAAATCCCCAAACATCAGCATTTCTCCACTTAGATTAAATCGTAAGGGATGTTTGAATGGATAAGCACTGCTAAAGGCATAATCCAAAACAGAACTCTTCTAATGAGTTCAGTGGACTCTGCATTAAACAGTATGTCTAACTACAGACTGTTAATCACTACACTTAATAACAAAACCAGAAAATAAAACCCACAACCACTGTCCTAAAAGATTAAGTTTAAATCAAATGACTCTTAATTCATTTAGTACTAAAATGATTTTTTTGTACTTGTACTATAACTTCATATCATATATTCCTACTGTGAAGCAACTCATGTAACCCTTGCAGCTTCTTTTATAACCAAATCAATGGGTAAGGCATGATTACAGCAAAGATTACTGACACCAAAAATAAAACCTGCTCGTGTACCAGGATAACCTTCCCTCTTACAGGTAACTGTACACTTTTCTCATTTTTTAGTAAAAAAAAAAAATATATATATATATATATACCTATGATAAACATCTTGTTGAAGAGATTCAATAAAACTGTCTGTTAGTAAAAAATACAAAACAACAGTGTAAAATCAGAGAAGAACACTTATTACAGATCCCCTCACTTGCACAGACACATATATATGCATACATAGACATACACACACACACACACGTAAGTATAAAAGCTTAATCACTTTTTTCTTTTTTCAAAGTAAATAAAGAGCTTTTTCCTATTACAAGGTCTGCCAGTTTTGGAAGGAGGAAAAAAAATCATTCACAATCACCATTTAAATATGGTATTGATGAGATCAGGTGAAAAACTGAAATCAGTTTATGATTACACATTTTAAAGCTGAGCATAAATGAAACTTCTTCATTAATAGGCAGGGTTGAAATTTATATAAAACAAAAAAATAGTGCAGTCTTCATTTCATCCTATACTCTATCTTCAATAAAGAAAACATTTATCCATAGGAAACTTTGACTATGGTTCTAATTACAGATTTTTCCTGTACTGATTTGAACTGGAAAATGTCTTCACTAAAAAATAAGCTACTATAACACCTAAACTTAAATTCTAAATTATAATACACAAATGCATCATTTTGCTTGCACAAATATGTTTAATTTGAAGAAAAATAATAAAAACCCCCAAATTCCTAGTATCTCTATGTTATAGTAAAGACCTACAAGAGAAAGTTTTTACTACCCAGATAAAGAGCAGCTGCTATGCAAGGATTTCAAATCAAAACACATGAAGACTCTACTGGAAACAGGAATGGAAAACCACAACCATCCTGATACAGGGCCAAGTAAAGCAATAAATCAGACTTAGGTCAAACCACACTCTAGAGAGTTTTAATTTATACCATAAACAGAAACAAAGTTTAACAGATTTTGGCTTATGCCAAGTGCTTTGATCTTTCAAGAAAGCTACAAACATAGATCTAAAAACATTTAATATTGTTTCATAAAATATGGAACATCATATTAAATGACTATACATAAAAGCCACTCTAGTTTGCTTTTTATAAATTAAAACAATATATTCTAGTTGAAGTTCTTCTAAAAGCTGTGGGCACACACAATTTACAGCAATTATTTTTAAGAATATAATCAAAACTGTAGAAAAATAAATCTTCCTTTGGCAGACAGTAGTTACAATGGAAAATATGAGTCCATGTTACTTTATCTTTCAAACTAATTCTCAGCCTCACTATCTTCAACAGAAAAATACATTTAATTTTATAATCAAAGAACAGATGATTCTGTTTTTATAACAAGATTATTCAGGAAAAGCCAAGCAAACATGAAACTTGGAGAAAAACTCTACTGAAAGCATTTTTCTAGGTTTTTTACAGTCTTATGGCAGTTTTTTCATTATTTAATTGATCTTTCTGAAAATGTAATGCCAACTGTGGTATCTGAAAGTAAACCATTATCAAATATACAGATGTTTTAGAGAAAATTCCTCTTTAAGTATCCTCTTGGATGAGATTTTCCTCCCAACTAATACTAATACATACTGTAGCCAGGAAGACAGAAAAGCAGACAGGTGAGAACGTTAAGGTCAGTCTGCCCCGAGTGGCAGAGTTCAAACTATGCAACAACCTACATTGCTCTGTTACAAGGTACGAAATACAGTGTTAGGGAAACAGAATGAAATACACATAGTTAACCTTTAGTGGTTATCTCCAACAATGCTGACAATAAGCCATTAAAAAACCAAATCAATACTGCAATCATGCAGCAATATGGACAAACTGTTTTAATATTACAACTCTGACTAGTGTCCCTAAAGTCAATTTTAGTGGTTTTCACTACACAATTTGTTTTGGTTTTGCACTGAATTTTGTTTGTAGGAAAACATGATCATCTATTGGAAATAATAGTTTCTCACTCATAAACATTTATTACAAACCACAGAGGAATGTTGTCTTTCCTAAGGCAAAGAAAAAAACAACCATAAATGAGCAGCCCATATTCTTCTAGTTAAAAGGCCTGCATAAGACCTCAGTCCTCACTACAATTAAAGGTCTGTGCTTAATTTCAAGATGACATCTCAAAGTAAAATTTATTTAAATGACAGTAGTAGCTTACCATAAACAGCAGCTCTACAACCCCACTGGGATTTTCTTCTACTAGTTGCTGACAAACAAAAAAAACTTAAGAGCCCTGGTTTCACCAGGGCTTTGCATAGAGATAACTACCTCAGTAATAAAAAGTTAAAGTATAAAAAAAAATTATCATCTGACAGTGGCGGTTTTCTTGATTTTCTCAATACTTTTCTAGATTTCCTCCCATACAACTAACCATAGAAAATTAAAACGAAAGATAGTTCGGCACTTTAGTGCTTTAGTATCTTAAATATAAACGGAGAAGATGAGTATAGGAAGTGAGTGAAGGCAATCTCTCAGAGTGGCAAACAACCAGTTGAAGAGGGCATTAACTCATTTAAGACTTGTCAATAATGACAACTTTTCATTTGCAACACTATTTTGCAATAGGATAATGAACATAAGTTATCAATAAGGAAAATGTGAACACAGAAACTTAAGGAATTCCTTAATACTCAACTTGTGTGCACATTGGATATCATCCCTTTTTCAGTAAACACAGTTGTAGTGTGCTAACGTGTCCTGTTGTCGAATCTAAGGATTCCTAAATGGACTATACAGACAAAGAACAAGTTACTAGGAAGTGGAAAAAATGTTTGTAAAGTTCAGACACACATCTGCATAACTGTGTTACTAATGATGAGAATGAAACATGGATTTACAATACAAATATCCAACACTTGTATGCCTTTTGTCCTCAAGAGTTGGCAAAGAAAATCAAAGACCTGACTTTTCTTTAGAAAGAATAGGATTACATGGAATCTGTTTAGCCGAGTACAGACCTACTTAACCTACTCAACTGGACAAGAAGAAACACGCAGAAATTAGGACAAACTGGTATACAATGACATTTGGAACCTTTAACCATGAGAGATCCTGGACTAACAATTATGAAACACAGACATGCTGGTCACAAGCTACTGGAAAGTAGCTGAGATACTTATTCAGAACTTGGAGCTACTGTGTTTTAGCTGCTCACATCCTTGCAGTACTGAAGTAGAAAGAGATCCTGTAATATTAAAAAAAAAAAAAAAAGGAAACCACATCTGCCACATCTGCAAAACATTAACAAGCAAATATGTAAACAAGAGAGAAAATGAGGCAACAGAAAATTAGGCAAAGCTAAGCTCCTAGAGCTTGAGCTTCTCCTAAATTTCTTCCAGCATGATATTACACATATAAATAAAGATCAGTAAAGTAGTCTAAAAGCCTTCTTTGTAATCTGTCAGAAATTGTTCTCCTGACTTAAACATATTTCACTGCCTTGATCAGGAACAAAACCAGTATGATGTGTAAACCAACCATTTTTTGTTGGAACCAAGAACATGATGTGTGTTCACAAGCCATGGAAGATTAAAAGAAAAAGAAGTCCAGATCAACATTTATGTTTCAGGCTAAAACAAACATAAAACATCATAATTCCCAATTCCATATAATTTAATTCCCTTTAATAGCATCTCTAATTCCGTGTTCTTATTACACAACACACTAGAAATGGCAGCAAGTTCTATATAGCTTTCCACACTTAAAAGTGAATACTGGCAGGTGAAAGCATTTAGGGGAGAGAATGTTTTCACAGAATAATAATGCTTTAGCTTACAGAATGCATCTGCCACAGCACAGAGACTCATGGGGTGGTATGTCTCTTCTTGTTCACCTATTACAGGTTTAGAACAGAATAGAATAGTATGACTCTGAACATAAAGATTAATGTAGGAAAGATTCTAAAACTCAAGAACAAGAACAACCCTCCACACTATGCCACCCCTCAAAAATGGGTAGGAGGGAATGTTTAAAAAATATTGCAGTTATTTGGGCTTATCGTCAGAGTAATTTCTACAGACAAAAAGAAAACAAGGCTACATAAAACTAGCCAAAATACACATATATTGCATTTTATAGGTTATTGTGAAAGGTTCATATGTGGGGAATCATGGTATTCAGAACAAAGCAAGGGTTAGGTATGAATGAGAAACCATTTACATTTTGAGCAGAGTATCATTTAATATTTTTATAGAACTGAAGAATGTTGTGACAGCTTTTTTTTCTTCAGTCCTGACAAACCTCTTTTGCCCTGACCACATGCTAGTGGTTTACACTCTAGAAGCCATAATAACACTAAAACCAAAATGAACCTGTCCTCTTTTTTTCTTTTTTAACCAGAAAATCCAAGTTATCTAGGCAGAAATTACCGAATGCCCCAAAGGAACTCCTGTTAGTAGCAATATATATAGTATTGCTTTAAATTACATCTATATTATTTTTAGTATTGGAGAGCTTATGTTTAGAACAGATTACATGCTCTAATGATTCTTCAGCTTCAGAATCTGATGAACAACTTGACAAGTCATTGGGAAAAATGAAGCACAATGATTTCACTGTGACAAGTAAGTTTAATGTTATTGAGATTGTTATGTCTCCAGTAAAGACAAGGTCTGGAAATCAGTATTTAGATTACAAATATCATTACAGTATGATATGTACTGAGAAATTCAGAAGCTGCCACCAGTAGCGTAGCGAATGATTTGAGGTTCCTCTTAAAGGACAAGAAGATTGAAGACATTCTGCATCTTGTTTCTGCTGGCTTTTAAAAAGTCAAGAATACAGAAGACACACCTGACACCAGCGTTACCCACTATTTGTTCTGACAAAGGAAAGGTTTGCTCAATCTTGTTTTGACAGAAGAGCACTGGACAGACTGGAAGCAGCATGTCTCATTCTTTTTGTCTTTAGAGAAACAGTAATGACAACAGAACAGGTAGTGCTATCAGTTTTCATGTCTGCATGGGCATGAAAAGAAGATTCAAATTCCTTGAATGGAAGTTTCTGAAAAGGCATAAAAAGATATTGTCTATGCAACACCAATACAATTAGAAAGAGGACAAACTTCATTTTGCCCAATTACAAAAGTTACTCTGATGAAGACTTTTTTTTTTTTTTTTTTTTTTCTTCAAAAGTGCTTTGGTAAGTTTCCACAATCCATGAAAAAGCAAAAGTGTTACTTGAGGCATAAACCTTGCAGAGGATCCTATATAGCATTGAGCTTAAATTATTATTTAAGACCCAGGGGATCCCAGGTGAGAATTTAATAATATCTATAAGGATCATTTTAATAAACAATACAATAGGATTTTCACATGGTGAAGAACCCAAAATGAGATTTTAACTATGCAAATTAATGCTGCAAGTTCCTCTGAAAATGAGCCAACAGATTTCTAAGAAGCAAATGCTCACAGGAACTCTAGTAAACAGGCTCCACTCCTCAGAGTCCAAAGGTACCAGACAGGAAAGGAAGCACTCCAAAGACATACAGATGGTGGAAAAAACAGTTCAGGTTGGCAATGGAAAAGGTGTTCTGACCAAAATAAGCACAAGTCAATAAACAAACCTAGAATAATTCCACTGTAGAAAAACATTTATAGTGGAGTAACTTCAATTTACAAACATTGTCCTTCAGTTCGTGATAGGCTCCGGTAAACATTATTACTGGGACTGCATTAAAACAAATGGGTGGAGCTAAGATAGGATCAGAAAGAGTTTTTATACAATAGGCTTTAATACTACCACCCTCTTGAGCTACTGGGTGTAACAAAGAACACTTAAACATTCCTTTGTTTAATAAAACAAAAATGAAAATAAACATTAGCAGAGACAAGACTGCGCTGTCCTGTAATCAAAGGACTTTCTTAATAGCCTGGAAGTTAAACATTACATTTTACTTATAGTTACACTTCTGAGTGAAGGACGTATTAGACTTACTTTGAGAAGAGTTAAGAACAGACATTTTAACTGCCATGCTAGCGGGGAGTGGGGAAGCAGAGGAATGGAACTGCGTTCAAAGAAGTTGTTTCCAGCATTTTGATTCCCTCAATGCACAAGGAAACACAATTTCATCTACATTCTATGTATCTAGACAGAATTATACCACAGACATACACTATTAGATCAGATCTACAATTCAGCTCCTAACACAAATATCATAGAAGAGTCTAACACATCAGGTGAAAAAGATTAACAATAATTGTTCCTAATTCAGATCATATATATTTCAGAAATCCTCAGTACGTCACATTCACAGAGGCAAGTAAAAGGTAACATAGGGAAGAACACTCAGGCAGTGTACCTCATCATATCCAATCTTTTTTTCCACAGTTTACTGAGAAAATGTCTCATAATAGCCAACAATACCACTTGCAGAAAATGAGATGAAAACCTGAAGTGTCAAACACCACAATATAATGCCCAAGAAAGCAGTATGTCATGAATATAGCCTACGAGGAGGAAGACTGCCTTATTAAAATTAAGACTTTCCAATGTCCCTTAAGTCTAGCTGGCTAAACTCACTTTCTACAGCACCTTTCATAGCTGTTTACGACAGTAAGAACCAAACCATACAAATGTTTATGAGATCTGGAACAATAAAGTCCCTAAATCTATCATGGACTTGTTCAGCATCACACCTGACATGCTCCTCCTCCTCAAAAAAAAAAAAAAAAAAAAAAAAGGAACACCCCCCCCCCCCCCCCCCCAAAAAAAAAAAACAACAACCAACAATGGGGCTCTAACAGCATCAGCATGAAGATGCCCACAAATATTCTACTAGCCATGGAAACAGCTACATGAGTTAAGGGGAAAAATCTTTTTCTAGCATATGTACCACCCATAAGCCAGACCACAGAATAAGGACATATTTAACTACATATATACCCAACCTATTCCCTTTTCAGAACTGATAGATAAAACAATCTCTATTAGACAGAATTTGTAAATATGAAGGCCACAGCCTCAACTAATGAGCTATTCTAGGTCATCAAGATCAGCTGGCACGGACCAGCCTTCCCTGTATGCTAGTTAGTTGTTCTCAGTTACCAAAACAAGATGTCACATTGAAATTGGCTACTGGATAAAATCCTTGTGATGCCCTGATGGCTGAGCCATGCCATAAATTCTTCAGGGGCAGTTGACGATGGAACAGAACACTCTGTGGCAGGAAAAACTACCAGTTCAGTAGCAGAGCCACGCACGCTTCAATGCCCGAGGACGGACTCAGGCATGCTCCAACTTGCAGACAGACACAGCCAAAGATGCAAACTTTCGCTCCCCATCCCCCCTCCTCCTTTTTTGTAACTGTAAAGAGGATTATCTCAGCAGTTCACTATGATGTTTAGATTCTTGGTGTTATTTTTGTTCATATCCCTTTCTTTGGAGGTTCACATATTCAGGGTGTGCCTTTATGAAATAATACATACAGCAATCAGCTTGTAGTTCTGTGGCCTTGACTATTTTAACTCTTTTTTCAGGACCTTTCACGAGGGATCACTACTACTATTCCAGAACAAAACTGGCAATTCCTTACATTTCAGAACCCCCAATACACTAAGTACTCTTGTTTTCTTTAGGTCTTTATATGGGCATTCAATATTGTAATAATTTATCCACTGGATCTCCATAATGGATTCATTCCCTCCCCTATCACTGCCATTGCATCTTAGTTCTTAGGATTATGGATTTCCTTTCCCACTTTTGGAATGCCATCTGGTGTGAAACGTAAGACTTCTGAAAGCCATGCTATTCAAAAATTAAAATAATCCTATTTAATAATGAATTTGAAGGCACTGAAAACCTTTGCTTTCTTCCCAAAAAGGCTTTTAAACTATCACCATTATGTTCCTATTCATTACCTTTCTTTCTGTTATCAGGATTGTAATATTTCTGTAATGCCATTAGTATTTTTTCTATTTACTTCTAAAGGCCGAACGTATCCTTTGGATATAATACATGAAATAGGCATTCTTTGTTGACATGAACAAAACAGTGGTCATCTGCTGTATCTGGACAGATACTAGAAGATGCAATGAATTTGTTAAGAAAATTGTGTGGCAGGACAAAACTTAAAATTATAGTAAAAATAAAATAATTCTGTTAAGCATCAAAATAAGAAAAATTAAGACTAAAATTTCTTCCTAAATGAAAGTTGCAGATAACTCATCACCTCCCAGAAAGCAATTATAATTTTCCTGATCCACACAACTATGACTGCTTGGGTATCCACATAAAACGCTCAAGCACATTTCCTCTAATGCATTAACATGCTGCCTCCTACCATTATGGTAACACCTTTTGTTACATCAGTTCTAGTCATTAATTCTGGTTAATTACTGCTCGTTTTTAGAACCAGAACCTCTATTTACAAGAGAAACCACCATGCTGTGTTCTGTAAAAACATAAGAAGAGATGGTCTGCTTCCTCTGTAGAATACTAACAATACCCAAAAGACAAACATTTGTAGATAAGAAAAAGTAAAAGCATTAAAGTTTTTTGCATGTGGATACCACTGAGAATTACATGTACATAGAAAGAACAAGATTCAAACAAACCCACAAACTCATACTTGGATAAAGGATTAGAAATATCAGTAATAGCAGCAACTTTGAGATTAAGTAGTGGTGCTGGCATTAAAATAAGTGCAGTTTTTTTAGGCCTATTTCTTCTATGCTTACAGACACTAAAAAAAACCCACTGTCCAGCTACAGCTATTAATGAACATGACTCAGAGTTCACTCAGTTTTTACATCCAGGACAACAGTTTCATCCTAGTTCACCAGCACAGCCTAATATGGCAATAAACAAGTACACACTTTGCAAAGATCTAAGAACTCGCCTGAACTGTCAAGAAATAATAGAGCAAGAAAGTCAAGTCACATAGCCAAGTATTTGTCTACACTGACTGGACAGGATATACAGGTTTTAATAAAAACTGACTAATTTCTAAATTTCCCTGTATTCTCTTTCATTTTACGTTTAGAATTTTCCACCATTTTCTTTCCAACAAGCTGTGATGCAAATTCCTTCACAGACATGCATCTTGGGTAGACATCCAATTCTGTAATTTTTAAACTATTAGAAGCAACAGAATTTAGATTTATGAATTAACAAAAATATTTCAACACGCCCTATTTTTGGCTTAATCAATGTTCTTTGTACTTCAGATGAACTATACTGACTAACGGAAAGGTCTGGAGTAGATCGATGGAAGTGATTATCCCTCTTTATTTGTCAGCTGTTAGACTGCTTTTCGAGTACGGGGTCCAGGTTTGGATTCTCCAGTACAACTAAGATGTTGATAAACTGAAGGAAGTTCAGTGGAGTGCCACCAAGACAGCCAAGGGTATGGAGTACCTGCCCTTACAAGGGGAAGCTGAGGGAACTGGCCTCTTTCATCAGCCTGGAGAACAGGCAGCTTCAGGAGGACCCAAAACCAGCTCCCTAATACCTATAAGGTCATCAAGAAGATTGACTTATACTATTTCCAGTGGTGCATGGTGGGAGGACAACAGACCATGGACATTCATTGAAATGAGAGGTTCAAATTAGACATAAGGATAAACTTTTTGATAGTGAGGCCTGTCTTGCAGTGGAACAGGTTGCAAAGAAGCTGTGCAGTAAGATAAAGCCATCAGCAACCTGGTCTGCCTGCACAACTGACCCTGCTTGAAGAAGGAATTTGTACTAGACATCTTCCGATATCACTCCCAAACTGAATTATTCTGATTCTATTCCATAGCTTGCTTCACTCTTTGTTTTTAATTCTGTCCTTGCATGGATTTAGGGCTTTTTGTGCCATCATCCCCACATTTTCTAATGGAAATTTAATGTACTGCAGTAGTCTTTCTTGCCATATTTTGATACAACCTCTCCCTCATCTACAGTGCAAAGTTTTTTCTCATAGTATCTGTATCGAAATATGATCTGTGAAAGTGACACTGATTATTATTAGGAACTCAGACTATCAATCTTCCTTTTTCAGCTGTGCAAATATAGTGTTGAAAATTATCCAGGAATAATTTTCAATGTTTTGACATCTCCCAGTCTTTTTAGATGAGCGCTGTAAAGAAGAACATATGTATCAATACAAAGGTATTTAATTAGATGACAAAGATAAAACTCAATGTAAACAAGTGCAAGGTAATGCATGGAATCCGAACTACTTTTAAGGCAATTACAGATTATAAACAAACTGTAACTTTTATGGAAACAAAACTGGTTGTCAGTGTCAATGAAATATTTCCTCAATGTGGAAATACAGTTTAAAGAAATGTTGGTATGGCAGGTATATGTTAGGAAAAGTAGAATATTACAAGCTATATGCTACTGCCTAAATACTAAGTTCTATTTTGGCAACTCCATCTCATATAGACAATACTACAAAAAGTAAAGATCAAAAACTTAATATTAAAAAAGTCTAGATGCATAGTTTCACAAAGCTACAGATACACTAACATAATAAAGTGCTATAAAAATGATTAGGACTATAAGCCAAACAAGCTTTCTAATTGGCGTATCTTAATAAATACATAGTACAACATTAAAAAAGGAGAAAATAAAAAAATCAGTATAATTTTCCATAAAAACAGTAAAATAACAATAATTGTCTTGCTGGATTTAAAAAAGGATCAGTATTTTAAAAGGGCATCATAATAGCTATACTAGATATTATAAAAAGAATATTTACCCTTATGCACAAAAAAGTACAAAATAGAAAACTTTTATTTTACAAGCTTTCTGATACAATCTAGGAACATTTCTGTACTTTCCTTCAGTATTGAGATAACAAAGTTAACCTTTTTAATCTAAGTTTACTTTGATATTATACAGTACTATGTTTTCTATATTGCCTCTTAGGTAGTTTTTGTAGAATTTATAATCAGCAGAATTACCAGGAAAGATGAGATCGTAAAAAGAACTACAATACTTATAGGAATGATTCTAGGAAAGACTGCAAGATTACAGCGTAGACACTATCAGAAAAATGTGTTAGATTTGAACAACATCTACACTGTAGTGGTAACAAGGTAAGAATCATATAAGATATACTAAGATATGAACTGTTTCTGACTACGAACTTTTATACCATATAGTAGTAATGCACTGGTCACAGATCAGAAAACAAAGTTGTACCACAATGTAAACGATATGAAGAATATAGCACACAGTTCTGAATAAATATTCTAAATTATTTTCTAATAAGCTACTAAGTTAAAATTTGAAGATTCAGTGATGAAATGGTAGATTAAAGAAAATACTCTGAACAAGTTATATTAAGAAGATTGTGAAAGATTAGGTTCTAATTATAAGAGCACAGAGAGCCTTTGCTGCCTCCTTTCCAAACAGTTTTCAATAATGTCCTTTCCAAAAGCTTATTAGGAAACAAAACTGCTACAGAATAAGAAGAAATGTCCTTACATGGAAAAATTAATGAATTAAAAAGAAAGAGGGAAAGACTAAACTATCCATTCTCACACTGGAGAGAGATCACTTACAGTATTATATAGGGATGTGCAGTGTGGGATCTGGAAAATGGGAGCAGACATCAGTGCTGAGGATTGTTATTTGGATGATGATTGCTAGGCAATACAGAGGTGTGTCACAGTGAAGAACCACAGAAAGGTCTCAGGACTAAGTGACTGTGTAAAAGAATGGCAAATGACATTCTATATACACAAATGTGATGTACAAAGAAGAAAACCAATCCTAACTTCACACACAAAAATAATGGAGTCTGAACTGACCATTATTTCACTCACTCAAGAGTGAAATTTTGGATTATGAGATCCATAAAAATGTTGGCTCAGTGTTAATAGTAAAAGAGAAAATCAAATGTTAGGAATTTCTAAGGAATACAAACCAGGAAAGAGTATGACACAGCATATGATGACATAAAAGGTTTGTTTGTATGTTTAAACTGTATTCAGCTCTGCTCCCTGTCTCCGAAGGATGCATTAGAACTGAAAAGGATTCCGAAGAGACCAAAATTACAGTTAAAGCTATAGGCTGGCTTCTAATAAAAGAATAATGTAAGCTTACACTCCTCAAAATCTGGAAATCACTTGAGCTAAATGTCAGATGTCTGCAAAATCATAAGGCACAGGAAAGGGACTGATTCTTCCTCTCTTCTAATACAAAAACTGGAAGTTTCATGGAGCAAGGTCCAAAAATAAAGGGACATGGAGGCTCTTTTGTAAGTGCTCATTACTAAATAGAGTTTCTGTCACCTTTGTATGCATTTCACTTTGTCACAAATGGGCTTGTAATGGGTGTATTTCTGAAGATGAAAATCTGCAAAAACTCATAGTAATGCAGAAGGCTTTAATCACAGATTTCAGCAGAACACAATCTGCAGATGTATTCAACTTCGTTAACACATATGCAATACAGACATTCAAGTTTAACACATGGTATTGTCCTTCCTGAACATGGAAGTTTTTCCTCATCTATAGCTTAGGAAAGCAGCAATCATTATACAGCCTGAGTAAGCTATTATTGAAATACCATTTGTATTTTACACATTGTCAGACTTTGTGTTAAAAACATAACTCAACATATGAAGTGTAATTTCAGGGATAATTATTCAGAACATCAGATTTCATTAATCAGTACAAGGTCATTGCAAAATTGATCAGGACAGACATTATGTCTTCTAAGTCATTACACAAGAAGATAGAATTGAGGAATCAAGATGTATCTCTGTAACAGAAGAGAGAGAATGTAAAGTATGCATACAGAGATCCCAAGTGCTTTTCCACTTACACAGTACAGGCAGGTTCTTTGTTTTCAGTTATCTAGCAAGAGATTTTGACTACTATGAAGCTACCCTGCACTTGAAGGAAGTTCAACCTGTGTCATCATATTTTAAAATATAAATCAGTTTAATATATCAATAAAATAAAAAAGGCTAGAATTGTCAGCAAAACAATGAAAATTTTTAAAAGTCAGTATTAAGCAGGCAGGCTGACATAACTATACTCACACAAAATACAAGTACACAAAAGATAACATGCTATAACTGTTTGAAGTTAACTAAAAGCAAATGTGTATAGAGGCTTTTAAATGTATAAATATCCAGTTCAATGACTACAAAGTTAAACATATAAATGTAAAAGCAATGTTCTGGAAAACAGTTATAGTAAATATATGCTTATATGCGGTCCATAAATAACAGTAATTTACACATACTTAGAATTAATTTTTCAATAATGTTTACATCAAGTACACTGACTTTGAAAGAAAATCTGAGCATCATAACAAAAAAGTTTGCACAAAATTACGTTGTGTAAAAGCAGTGCTGATACCAACATGTAAAATACTCTATTATACATACAGCTACTAATTTACCAAAGTAAAAAAAAAAAAAAAAAAGAAAAAAACTATTTTCAAATCTATTACAGAACACTCTAAAGCAACCTTTCAATTTTAAAGTTAAGAAAGTTTGTTAAAACTTTGCATGGAAATTATAAAAGATACCAATTCCTAGTGGAATTCCTAGTTAAAATACATCTTTGAGATCATTTATAATACTCTGTAAAAAGTTAATAGATGCATGATTCTACATTTTCTGTATCTAATAGGTTATGAGCCTTTTCTTATCAGATTTCATAATCTTTACAAAAATATATCCGTCCAGTGTTACATAATGATAAAAACAATTGTTATGTATTAGCAATTGTTGTACGTTTATAATCAGGCAGTTTATTTTGGGTTGAAATTCTTTGCTGAAAACAATAAACCTGATGTTGCCAACTCATCCAAAAGCATTTTCCTGTAGTCAACATACTTATTTGCCAATTAATTTTCTCCGTCTCACAGACACACACGTTTCTTTGGTTCATATTGGTTCATTCTTTACGGTCCTGCTGCGTTGATTACCTTAGCTACAATAAAGAATCTATAAACTCCATAATCTAAGAAACGTGTTCACTGCTGTTAAAATTCCTACAGAACAAGCATTATCCTTAGGATGTGATTTTTATAAAATGAATACAATACTGTTTTTGAACTGTTTGAATGTTTTGTTATGTAGCTTTGGATAGGATGGTGAAATAAAACTAAATAAACATTATTAACATTTATGTTATGTCATGAATGCTTATTGTAAAAATCTCAGTTCACTAATATTTGGGTGAAACATACCTTCTCAATCTGTTTATGTTAACAATTTTGTAGTGATCTGAAATAGAAGTGAAGCTAGCTTCACAAGTGGCAATCACTACTAAAATATCTTAATTAAAAGTAATTCAATAATGTTTTATTTAATGAAATAATAATAAACTACTAGAAGAATTTACCAATACAAAATGTTTATAATTTTTATATATTACAGCATTTCACAACTATGGAATTGCTCTTGATCAACTGGCATCTTCATTTTCCATTTCAAGTTTTAATGTCTGCTTAAACTATACTCACAGTGAGACTTCACGCTGGAGTAAAACCTTAATCTCCACAAAGCAAGTCTGATTTCTGTGTTCTGGATCTTAAACAAGTGATTTAATAAACAGAATTTTTCTGACTCTTACTTCTGTCAGTCCTGAAGTAATAACACAGCTGAGAAACCATTCTTAGCCTGTTCATCCTGAATAGACTTGCTCAATAAATATCAACAAATTAAGCCTTATTGAAAGTTGCAGAAATATTGCTCAGAGCAGAATTTGTTTAAAAAGTACCCTTTATAATTAATTAATCCATAATTTGTGTAATGAGCCCTCATTTGGGCTAGGGATTTTTTTTTTTTTTTTTTTTTTTTTAATGATTGAGTCTTTAAAGTCATACTTGGTTTTCAGGAATGACAGGTAGAAAGCAAACTTCAAAAAACAGAGCCTCTATGGAAATCTGATAAAGTCATTTCACAATGCCATCTGTCAGTATAGTGCTCCCATAGTACTTCAAATATTTTGAAGTGGGATGAACAAAGGCATTAGAAAGGAAGAGCAGCTCTTTCAGTTAAACTACAATGATTGTCAGTTAAACACATATGATTAGCATCTTAGTCTGTCTGGTATGGTGCAGTGTGTTAGGAAAGTTCTTAAGTTACTAAGGTACTGTCTAAAAGCAGAATGTTCCTTCTAAGGCATTTCCATGTGTACCTTCCCGTAATTTCAACACAGACTCTAAACAGTGTATCAACTAGCAACAAGTTGACAGAGCAGACAGACACATTTTAACTCATATTAAAAACATCTGTCCCCTCATGTCCAAGCCTGTTTCATCTAAAAGTTCATCTTTTAACCATACAGAGCTTTCAACTTTTAACTGGCATTGAGAGAAAAAAAGGCAAGAAAAAAGTATATCTCTAAGTAGCACATAGGTTAATTTCAAATTTCAGAATGAATGATTTAATTTTTGAATTATAGGGTTTACTTTTACAATATTTTTAAATAGACTTAAGCTAACATTACTTAATCTCACATTTAGAATGTATGGCCCCATTCTTTCACTGCAATCTACTATAACATGATACACCCAGGACAGTTTATTTTTAAATGCAACCTACAATTTAGTCCAATACATATACATATTCATTAAGTCTGATCAATCTAATCAAAGATGTCCTTGAAAGTATACTCAAGGAAGACATCAAATCAGCATTAAATAACTATTATAAGCCACATAGCAGAAGGAAAAAGAGGTTACTGTATACTGAAACACTATGAAACTCAACATTTGTACATTTCTAGAAATGTATTCTAAATACCATGACCTTGCAAAGTAAACTGTAATGTATGAAAATATAGAATAGAAATTATTTGTATATACCCGATATTCAGATATAGATGTATTTCTGCACTAAACCTTAAGTATTTTACTTGCAAAGGTAAAAAATACCTTCATTCTTAACATGACTAATACACTAAACATAAAACTAAAACAAAAATCTTTGAACATGAGAATTTTCATCTATTATAGAGAAGAAGAGTTAGTATGTGATTTTATATGCTGAACAGCCATTTTCCCTATTTAATTACATGGCAGTTATTAACGCACAAATCTCAACAGAAGTCCACAAAGCACAGCTTTCAAGAGAGTAGCATACTTCTTGTATGTGATCAGTAATACCTTAGAAAAGAAAGACAAAATATCATGTGTTTTCTGTGCACTTCAACATTCTATTACATAACTACAATATAATGATATTTAAAGTACATACACCAAGTAATCCTTATTATAAAATCTTCTACACAATTAGAGCAACGGTACAAAAATTCTGCAAATGGCAAAAAAAAAGTATCTCTTTGCATTGATTATTTCATCCTTCATTTTTACTGATTAGTTTAAGAAGTTTATTCTAGCTTAGTGTTGATTTTATAATTAGCTGCTCATATTCATGTCAAGATTCTTTCCTCTTCCCTTTCACTTTCCTCACAACTGAACCTCATGGCAGCAGATACTAATGGAAACACGTTGACCTATATTCTAGCAGAAAAGAGATGGAACAAGATGTTTACAGCAGCAGGAGAAAAGTATCAGTGTTTAGAACAAAAGTGAAGGCATACACTTAATGAAACAAACTATTCAGATATTTCAATTTCATTTTATTTTTGTGTGCTTTACTCTTTAAAAATCACGAAAGAGAAAGTGGTATTAACTCATAATTCATAAGGTACAGCATCTGTCCAGCTATAATCCTTGGCATTTATAACTTCACAATGAGGACAGATGCTACGAATAGGTTTGAAAAAGAATATAAAAGCTCAAATGTTTTTAAGAAGAGCTTTCTTCATGCAAGGGATCACACAGTTTGGGGCAATTATAGTTATTAACAAAGGCTGCAAGTCCAACATGGTAAAATTCTTTCTAGGAAAAGGAGTTCAAGTATAGAAAACTCTGATGAACAGGAACAACATTTTGTATTTGACATGATACAGAATTAGAAAGCAATGAAATTGAAGCTGGGTGATCAGAGAAAGATCTTAGTCAAATGATTTTGGAAGTAGCTTTTTGAAGAAACAAAAGTTAAGGACCTAGATAAGGCTCTGGTAACCTGTAAAGAAGAACAAGCATTTGAAGGTTTTTGCAAACAAACAGCAAAGTTTAGACACATGCAATCTGAAATTTCATAGACTGGCTATGCAATTTGACACACAGATTAGTCTTGAAAAGAAAGCGTAGGTTATCCGCAGTAACCAAAAATGTGTAAGAAGGAAGTGTCTGTGAAGAGAACTGAGATCAGCTTTAAAATTATTTATTCAAGTTCCAAGTAGAGTATCTATAAGAAGATGAGCACAGTCAAGACAAGATGTCCTAGGAATCAGGGACAAGAAAACTAGATATGTGAGTCATCACAAGAAACAAAAAACACAATCCTGACCAAATCTGTGTGTAAGATCACTTATATCAAGTAAATAAAGAATTTTAGGAAGCACACCTCTGGCACACAGACTGAAATGAGATGATGGCAGGCAATCTACCAAATAATGCGAGATATTTGAAAACAAAGTCACAAATGGATAACAGTTTCTTGTAGTTGATCATGACTACAGAGCCATATTCAGTAACTGAAATGAGTGTGAACAAATTGCGTACATATGTGGTTCAGGAAGAAGAACAGAGAGAGGGAGTAAGAAACAGTAGTGTCATACAGTTTTAACAAGAGGAAAGCACTAACTAATAGAACAAAAGCGGGAATGGACGAGCTTCAAAGAAAAGGAAGACAGGATTAACTCAATATTGGTATACACCATGTACCCAATTAGGTTTATAGGATTGCTTTGTACAAAATGCATTAAAAATGCGGAAAAAATACAGGCTTATGTTTGACAAACATAAAATAACATATAGAAAAACACTTTCTTTCTGGGGATTGCAGATAGGAGAAAAAAATGCACTGATATCTTCCATCTGACATTACATTTATGAATCCGCAGAGAGTTCAATAAAAGGTTATAAAGCTGGCCATAGTTTTTCATGCTCATCTTAATTAATGAATCATCTACAAATGCCAACTACATAATGAAAAAAATAGGAGTATAAAACAGTTCCTTAATTAAAAGATATTATTCATGTTATGTATACATTTTTCTAAATCTATGATGAAAACCTAATCTTAATAATTTTTCACACTTTGGGTAGTTTTACAGAATGAGTTTGCTATTATATCTGAAAATATGTGCTTTGTTAGTGTAAGTGCTGACCTTAAGTCAGTACCTATAAAAATAAAAAAATCTTTCAGGCTCTCCTTTGACATTATAGAACAGGAAAAAGAAAAGTACTTTCCTTCAAGCTACAAAGTTTGATAAGCAATCATAAATTAGACAAAGGTAGTAAGCTCAGGTAAAAGAAAACAGAATCGAAGAAAAAAAAAACTTGTATAATTGAAGTAACTATTGAATTGCCTTTTTTCACTCCTTTTCTTGGTTTTGTTTTGTTTTTGTTTTTGTTTTTGTTTTTGTTTTTTTGCAAGGGCACTATTTTTTTCCTCTACTGAAGTGCTACTTATATTATTGTCAGAAACATTCATTGGAGTGGAAGCAGCTGAGACTTATTTTTGTTTGTTGAATCTCATGTTAGCCAGTGAAATGTAATGTTAAAAAATAGCAAACCTTATTAAAAAGGAATAAAAATTTATTACCGAACCTGTAAGCCCTCACATAACGCAGTATGACAAAATATATAGTACTAAATTGTCACGCTATCAGATGTGCACTGCTAACACTGATGAAAGCCTATGTAATCTGCTAAATTTATTTTAATGTGGTTCTGATATGGACAAAAGTGGCATAAAAAAAATGAAGAAATTAGACTGTAAACTGTGAAAAACAGAATAGGATGATGTAATATTAGAAGGAGTTTCTCACAAGAATCCTGTGCTGAATTAGAGCAACTTTCCAGCGATATGCCATTTCCTTCCTGTGCCACTCCATATTCCCTGAAAATAAAACGGAATGGGTTTTACAGTAGATGGAGTCATGTTAATGTTCAGTTACTCTCTAAGCTTTATGAATCCTTAAGAGCATACCACAAAAAAAAAAAAAAAGAAAAATCTTATTCTACAAATAAATTTACTTTTTGCTACAACTCTTCCCCATAGGAATCATAACTGTAATTGTTATAGTACTGCAGACAAACCTGATGATACCAAGATATGGTCAATGAATGTACTGGAACAACTGTCTGCAGCTCGTCCTGCACTGAAATACCTTTCAGTAACAACACACTTTTAAGAATCACTCTAAAACTAGAAAATACCATTTTTAAAAATAAGTAAGACTCAAAATTGAGCTACATTTTCTGAGGCAGAAAAATCAATGAGGAGAGTTAATTTGATTTTGGAACAACCAAACTTACAAGTACATGGAGTAAAATTTTGGCCTAATTTAAATCAATTGGATATTGTTGACTTCAGAAATCTGTTGTTCAATTCAAACCCTAGGAAAACACTAGAATTGCATTCCACACAGTGTTGTCTGCTTATTATAAGACAGTATTTCCGGAAGCAACCTGCAAGCAACTCCAAAGTATCTTCTCCTTACTCATATCTAAAAAGCAAAAAATTGTAAATGTATCCACAGAATATCTAGGAATGGTTGGCAGAAAATGAACTTTGAAAATAGATCTAAGGTCCAAATTCAACATTTTAGTATTTTTGTGTACCAATTTGGACTACAGAGACTTTAAGTATCAGTACCTTTACAGGATGGGAATTACAGCTGCCTGCCGCACTCTCCTTCCCAGCAGTATCAGCCAAAGCTCACATTTCCAGTCTGTGATATCTGGTAAAAAATTGAATGGAATGCCATGTCACTGCTCTGCAGATTTCTGAAACTGGAGTATCTGCTTTTTTGCCTATGTAATGACTACAAGACCTCATATACTGTTTCTTCTCTAACAAGCATATCCGATTTTAACTAGTTCTCTCAAGTTTAAAAAAGCTAAGGTTTTTAGGAATGTGTGGACCAATATACTTTGCAGCTCATTTGGAAAACTAGTGAATACCAGAAAAACTCCAATGCTGTATTCAGTTCTGGTTAAAAACAAAGGCGGCATGTTTTTTCCAGAGTATACCTACAATATCCTTGCTAAAGAGAAATGGAGACTTTTTAACTTCCAATGCACTCTTGAACTAGATGAACACCACCAAAGGCCTTTCATTTGTTCATCTTACTAATTGTTCATCCGCTACAAAAGTGATGTAGAGGATTAAAGGAAATGAAAAGAAGTTATAACAAAAGTTTAAACAGAGCTGCCATAGGAGCACTTAAAGGTAAAATTAGATTCCACAATGGAAGATGATCCTTTAAAAGCAGAAGCCCTGCAAAATACCCCTGACAAAACTGGGAAATAGATATTACAACCATTTTTAGATTTGTATCCAAGATCTTGAATCTTATGTAACAATTAAACAGGACACTTGCCCTACAGAATACTTATACGGCTTTACTATGTGCTGTGGAACCTTTGATGTGGTAGTAGAACTTTTGGTTTTAGTTTATTTTTATAATACGTAGGCACAAAAAAATAAAGTGGTTGTTAAAAATAATTCTAATACAATTTTGCAGGAAAGTAAATTACTGAGATTTTCTTGTTTCAAAGTTAAGTTCTTTGATTAATGAAGAAAAGCACTGTATAGTAATGATTTCCACATGAACAATCAAATCTTTAAGGGGAACAATTTAAGAGCTATAGAACATTAACATCAAGAATTTTCTTGTCAGTACTAGTTATGTTCCAACTAGACTTATGAATAAAAGCACAGGCTATATTTTAGAGTCTAACAAATCCAAATAGTCTCCATGAAAACAATATAAGAGTTAAAAAGCAGAAAAAAAGATCTTTTTCAAAAGTGAGTCACAAACTTTTGTACATATATGTGTGTATATTTTCTGATTCTGTAAATCTTTTCAAGTATGCAATCAGTAGCTTTATCAAATGCTTCTTCGAATTTCAGAACTTTGCAAGAGATGGCAACTGTCCAAGCATTAAATCCACACAAAAATGCTACTGCTGTAACTGCAATAGAAATTGAGCTAGTCGTAAGACAAGGAAAATACTCAGAAAACTCATAATTCATATATCAAGAAAACAGATAAAATTATGTGGCTTTACTAATTTTTTAGCAAAGCACGTAGGTAATTTTGATTTTTGTATCAAAAAGACTGTGGCCAGCAGGACTAGGGAAGTGATCGTGCCCCTGTACTCAGCACTGGTGAGGCCACATCTCAAATACTGTGTTCAGTTTTGGGCCCCTCACTACAAGAGAGACATTGAGGTGCTGGAGCGAGTCCAAAGAAGGGCAACGAAGCTGGTGAAGGGTCTGGAGCACAAGTCCTGTGAGGAGCGGCTGAGGGAACTGGGGTTGTTTAGCCTGGAGAAAAGGAGGCTGAGGGGAGACCTTACTGCTCTCTACAACTACCTGAAAGGAGGTTGTAGAGAGGTGGGGGTCGGTCTCTTCTCCCAGGTAACAAGAGATAGGACAAGAGGAAATGGCCTCAAGTTGCGCCAGGGGAGGTTTAGACTGGATATTAGGAAATTTTACTTCACTGAAAGGGTTATCAAGCATTGGAACAGGCTGCCCAGGGAAGTGGTTGAGTCGCCATCCCTGGACGTATTTAAAGGAGGTTTGGATGTGGTGCTTAGGGACACGGTTTAGTGGTGGTCTTGGTAGTGTTAGGTTTACAGTTGGACTCGACGATCTTAAAGGTCTTTTCCAACCTATACGATTCTGTGATTCTGTAAAGCGAAACCATGTAGATTGCTGCATTTAAAGGAACAGATCAAGTTCTATGGGCTGGGGATTTGTTTACTTCCAACAGGAGCTTTTGGACAGTTCTGTGTTTGACAGTAAAGACAAAAGTGTTCTCAAAAGTTGCAAATAACATGCACATTTTCCTTTTAGGTATGATGGCAGATACACAATAACTTAGGTTAGGTGTGAGTGTATATATTATATATGTATTTATTCATTCTACAAGTTCAGTAAATCAGCTGACAGTTTATTTTCCTTATTTTTTGTGGGAAGAAAAATCTTTTCTCTTGGTAGAAAAAGTAGTAACAGCTCAGTATTACTATCAGTACCTTCTCTATATTCAGTAAAAAATTAAAAATAATTACTATGATCATGAGATCCATAGTTTGCTTCACCCTTTACATTAGGTGTTCTGTAAACCCATTTAATATATATAATACTCAAGCTTAATGCAGAAATACTCATACCTAGACTTTCTCTCCAGAAAATTTTAAAAATATTCCTAATATTTTTAATGCAGATTTATCTTTCATTTAAAATGACTTGATGGAGTTCATGGAGATGGATGTCTGGTTACCTTGCCTAGTTTTATATTTTGACATTGCATGACTGTCTTCCTAATTCTGCAAATATCATAATTTAAACTTCACATATAAAGTGCAACTCCCTCATCTAAGTGTTTATTTAGAAGTATGATTATAGTTTGTAATGGAACACTGATTATCCAGTGCTAAATATTTTACTAAATGCATGAAATTTATGTACTATGTAAAAAATGGTTACTCATAACAATAATAATTAATTTACTTTTAAGAAAAGATAAAAATATTATATTTAAACTTGTTTCAGATCCCATTTAATATAGTTTCAGAGAAATTTGATGACCAAAGATTTAGGAAAGACAACAGCAAATGTCTGGGTTTGCAACACTTTTCTCACATTTTTTTCTTCAATATTAAAATGGATATATATTTGAGGTGAAAGTAACAAGGAATGTAAATCTTTCAGTGAACCAAATATGCATTTAAACAAATACAAACACCACCGTACTACAGCTACTCCATTTGTTAGAGAGAAATTAAAACATTTGGGTACTCATGTATCTATTTCCAACACAATTAATGTGATCTAACAGATAACAGGAAAAATATTTCTGTAGAGAAATTACATCTGTTGCTCCAATGAACAAGCTAGAATGCCATAAAAAAGAATCAATTTATATATTCTATTGCAGTAATACAATTGTTTTCCACTTTTTCTCTGAAGTTTCCCTCTCTTCTACACATAGCCACAAACAGAATTTCCTTCTAAGGGCTGTAAGTTATATATCCATTCCATCATTTTACAAGAGACTGGAAGTCCTATTTTTATTGGAAGACAATTTCCATAAAAATTTTAAAATAATCTATTCCTTATATCTTAAAAAGAATACATAGGAAAAAAATAGGTACATACACACATAAAATCAGAATGATTGTATTCTCTGACAATTTCAGTATACTGCCATATTTCCTATTGTTATACAAATGAGTGGATGTGCTTTACTGATTATGTATCCTGTATTTTATCATATACTTTCACAGTATGAAATATTTTGTAATATATCACAGCACATGTGGAATCTAAAAATATTTAAAAGAGGAGATTTGATTTAATTTTCCCATACTAAGCATGGTTTTGTAGAAGTGAACATATAATTATTTTTGTAATTGGCATCAGGTGTTTGAAAACAGATGACTGCTCATCTCTTTGGCAATATTTTTATAAAATGAGGAGAAACATTTGAAGAGTAGCAAAGATATACGGTCTACAGTCGTTTTTATTATTTCATTCGCCAAATTTTCATTTTAAGACTTTGGAGTTTTTTCTACTCCAGTATATGGTATTGAGGTGCAATGGGGGGCGAGGGGTTTTTAACATTAAAGAAAGATTTTGAACAAAACAAGCAACAGAAATCCTTCCTAAACTTGAAGTCACCTTCACAGTAGCACACTTAAAGAAGCTCTACCTCTATAGAGGGTCAATAGCTATACCGAGGATTTCAATTTAATGATTTGAATCTGGTACACCTGGAAAAAGGCAAGATAAGACAGGGGACATGAACATACATTGTTCATTCTTTAAGAGCATACGTTGGTCATGAAGAACAGAAGGAAGAATCAGTCAAGAGCTCAAAAGGAAGAAAGTAGTAGGATATTGTGTGTAACTACCATTTTTTAGAACTATGCTCAATAAGCATACTCAAACTCACAAACGTAGGTTAATTAACCTATCAAAACAGAACTGGCAGCCTATACATTGGTATTCCTGAAGTCACATTTCAGTTCCTTAACATCAGTATTGCATTAATGACTTAATATCCAAAGCAGTCCTCCCTGAGAGTTAGATTGCTGAACTGAAATTTAGTAAAGAATAGAATGCAAATATTCACAGTCATACAGTAGTGGCAGTTCAAGTGCATTCACTTCATTTTTTTTAAAGGAAGTACAGTCCAGTATAAAAGACACAAGTCTATTTCAAACATTTTTTAATCATGCTGATTTTCTTCCCATATTTGCTTTCTAGCTCAGTAATAAAGAAGAACAGTTGTGCAGTATTTCCTGTTTCTCAACTACTAAAACTGAAACAGAAGAAAATAATTTATAGAAGACAAGGTCTGCATACATTACAAATTATTTAGCCTGGCTGTTCTTACACATGTGAATAGAAAACAGAAAAAGGGAGAAAAATTATTATGGAGTTATTTGCAGCACTTTAGTTCTTCATAACTAAAATGTAACTGAATAGAAAATGTTTCACTTTATAAAGTCAGCCAAAATTCTGTAGATGCAAGTGGGAAAATATTCAAAAACATTTAGTTTGCAAAGGAACTCCTACTTTTATACATATATAAACACACACATGTGCGTGCAATTTCATATGCTTTTGGAAAGGCATTTCAGTAAACCTTTTAAAATAAATTGTCTAAGACAATTAAGTTTGTTTAATTGCAAAATTAAATTGTCTAAATTGTACAATTAACTAAAACTAAATTAGACAATGTAGTTATCATTTTTAGTTAAAAGCAGAACTTGTACAGTAGAAGCAAGTCTTCAAACACCTGCTCAGTGTTTTGAAAGCAAAAAGTAAAGTTACATGAAAAGCAACTACCCTATTTGTCCTGGTTTCATCTGGGATATATAAAATAATTTATTTAAAAGGCAGTTTTATTTTACCACTCTAATATGACAAGACATCCTCATTAAGACACTGCATGTTGTGGAACTAGATCTATAATAGTGTTGCAAAAACATGCTTTTAAAGATATACTAATAACAATTTTCCCTTTAGTATTACATTGCATTGTAGTCTTCTGTATTGAGTTAGAAATACTAGTGATTATATATTTTTAAGCCTTTTATCACTACATCGTATATTGAAGATCTGGAGGAAAGCAAACACTAACACTCTTATTCTCCTCCACAATAATACATTCTAAATACTGGCAAATGAGACATTCAGTTGAAGACTAAAACTAAAACAAAAGTTGCTTTTTTGTTCTACTACAACATGCCAATCATACAACAGTTGCTTTTCACAGTAAGAAGGGTTTGTATTTCAGTTTAAAAGCTATTCCAATAACAAAATCAAGAACTACGTGCATCCACCATATGCTTATACAAGTCTGAACTTTGCAATATTTATTACGTCTATTCAGTGTTAGACCACAAAGTTTTCCTCTCCTGCTTTGGGACAGCACAAGACTACTCCATAACATATTTCAGAGAGAGAAAGTGCGTGCAAGCATGCACAATGCAGAGAATAAACCAAAATAACTGAGGCAGATGCAACTATAAAGTAAGGACCTGCTGCCCAACCCCAAATCCAAGTTGAGATACAGATTGTCAGGGTGGCAACAGTAAGAACTTTAAAGCCTCATAATGAGATCCTTGTCCAAGTCAGGACTCGGTGACATAGTCCTCCTCTGCTGCTCCAACAGTTTGTTGGATTTTGGGGGGGGGGGGGTTTGTTTTGTTTTGGGTGGTTTTTTGTGTGTGAGTTTTTGGTTGGTTGGTTGGTTGTTTTTTTTAAGAGAGGCTAAGTGCCTCTCAGTAAAATAGTGACTGCTCGGCAAAGTATATCCAAAGTAAGTACTGCATCCCTATGAAATTCACAACTAAGATAAAAATGAAAAAGATCTGTGAAAAGGTCACAAATCAGAACTACAACTCCACTAAACTTAGTATCACTACACAGACTACAGGGTTTCGGAAATGAACAAGCTTTAGGAAGCACAAACACATTATGGCCATACAAAAATGCTGCTGTTTTTAACATGAGGATCCAGAAACAGGTTTGGGTTTTTTTTTTCTAGTGACAGCTAGTGGCTACTTATATACCAGCAAAGAGATCAGAAACTGCCTACAACTCACATGACAATAAGCCTAGGAAGCCACCCTGTTTGGGGGATGCTGGGAAGAGCCTTTTATTTAGTTAGGTTTTGATTGGAGGGTGCTGTTAAGGTGAGGAGATTAGGGGAAGACTATTAGACTTTCTTTTTTAAAGTTTCAAAGACATATTCCACTCAGATACCCGATAATTATATAGTTTCAATTGCTGGCAACTGACATTCAGCTTTCCTTAACAGTAGAGAAGTTTAATGAATTTTGAAAAATTGATTTTAAGAAAAGCTGAATGTATGGACTTTATCAAAAGTAGATTAGTGTTTAGACAACTTCAACTATCTGAAGCTTAACACTAATATAAATGAAAAATTTCAAAACAGGAGATAATAATAATATGCCTGGAAGATGGTAGAAACGTGATGAGCTAAATTTCATTAGTAAGAAAGCATACTACCACTAGAAAGCATGCAAAATACATTTATTACTCATGCTTGTACATTTCTAAACAGGTAAGAAGCCATTATTTTAGTTCACCTGAAGATTTTATTAAAAAATTCTTTTGGATTTGTTATTGCAATATTCTTGTTTTGATATATTGGTAATTCATACTGATTTCTTATATCTGAAAAAGGTAATAGACAAAATTATTATAAAAACACACTGTTTTTCATCAAATAGTAACACAGCATATTTCTCAATATACCTTACCCCATTTAAAATGACCACTGGATTTTTTCCATCATATTAAAATAAGCAAAGTTTATATAAAAAAAATATTTCCAAAACACTTCAAAATGATCCCCCTGCACACGGAAAAGTCAGATAGGGTAATTTACTGCAATCAACAAAAATATATTGGAACTAAAAGCATATAAACACTGCTAATCTAAAATAAAAAGCATGCTGCTGTTTTACCAAAATTTAAACTGTGGTGGTTTCAGCTTTTAATGGCAGTGTATTACTGAACATAGGATACCTTTGGCTTTACATATCTTTATTTACGGCTTTACTGCATATACATTGCAATAAAACAGAAGGCTTGGAGAGTTCTTGCTCTTCTATTATTTTCTATTAGTCACAAGAAGTAAGAAGAAGCTGTCAACCTCTGCCCACTAAAAACAAGTTCAATATTCTACTACATTGTGAATTTGGACTATCATTAGTCTATCATTAGTAGGTAAGAGCTGATCTTGTTGCAGTTCAAGCTGAAACAGCTCATACTGCTAATGCTCTGAAGACTTAATTATTATATATTATTAAATGTTATCTAAAATACTTTCTCTAAACTGAAAAGTAGTCTTATCTTCTTAATTGGTTTATCTGGCATTTAGATAACTTTCCAATTAACACAATTTGGTACCCATGTACAAAATCCAACTGCTTGTTATTACTTTGGACAGCCAAGGGAAAGCTCAAGTACCAAATAACCATTTGGTTATTTGAGACCGAATGTTCACACAGCCTAGAAGATGCCACTCCTAACTAGATTCAAGGACATTGTCAAAGTAGAATGGGAAAAATTAGAATAAAAGGTATTATAACCTTTTAGGTATAATAACCATTAACAATACTTAATTGTCAAGAAAAGCATGGCGTTCTTTATGTGTCAAGGCTACAAAGTGTGAGTAATTGCAAAGAATGAATCATAGATGGGCTGCTAAATGTATCAGCCAATGATTATATGCAAGATAATTATGATCTCGTTACAGAGGCTATTAAAGGAAACTAGAGTTGATAATTAAATACTGTATTACAACCCTCTGAAGGACAACCTTGTCAATATTAGTTAATTCAGGAAATAAAAACATAGCATTTTGAATGAGTCTTTTCATTTGTAAGCAGCAATAACTAATTCTGAAAGCAAAAATTTAAAAAATCTCAGAAAAATACACCTGTAAAACAGATTTGTTCAACAGTGAACTAATTTATGAGGCAAGAATAATATTAGATCTTAACTGTACAAGATTTTGAAGGCACAGATATTATATTAATTGACTTTTATGCATCAGAAGTATGTCATAGAGGTGCTTCAAGACACCTTTATTCAAGTGCTAGGGAGATTTAACATCAAAACCGATATTGATGATTTAACATCAAAACCGAAGTTCTCTTCTATGCAGCTTGAAATCATGCCTGAAACCTTTCCTCGATGAGGTATGTAATATGTAACACATAAACACTTAGAAATATGAATGTATACTGCAAATGAGCTTTTATCAAGCCTACTGATAGTTCAATAGGAAAACATTATTCGTATGAAATTAGGTTGGACATAATTCTTATTCTGATTGTTCTAAAGACACTCAGAAGCTAATTGCGCTGTGAAAATTTGGCTAAATATTGTATTACCTGGCCAACCACTGTTCCCACACACCTAATGTTTCACATAGTGAAATATAAACACAGTAGTTCGTCCAGAACAACAAAACGGAATCATTTCATTATCTCAAGATAATGAAGCTTAATTGGAGAAAACGCATTCTCAGTTATAAAAGAAGAAGTCATCGGTTTTAACAAATTAAATGTAAACTTGTGGTGCAAGTGACACATCCACATACACCCTAGTTAGAAGGACAAGAACATTTACACTCAGGAAGAGTTAAGAGCAAATATAAAATTCCCAACACTCCTGCTTTCACCTCTAAGGTCACTCCACACATTAATCCATAGCATTTCACACACTTAAAACCATCATACTTGTTACTGCAATTTACTAAATCTAGGTAACCAACAGATTATTTATTATGAAATAGTCTATGTTTTCACGAATGCAAGTAATTATAAGCATGTTACCCTGATGACAACTCTCTATACCAACTTTACACCATATAAAGAGTCAAATTCAAGGTCACTGGCCTAGCATCCAATCTCTTTGAAATGGTTTTAAGCTACTTATCTCTTTAGTAATATTTTTTCCCACAAGTGTCAAGCAGCTGATCAAGTGTGGCAGACAAAATGGAGCCTCATTAAACCGCCCCCCACATAATTCATTCTTGCTAACTACACATCAGACTCAAAACTAAAATAAAACAGACTTGACACACAATGACCATTTTCATATAGTCATATTTGGATGGAAAGTAGTGCAGGAAAGCTTAGTTTTTGTTTTTTTTTTTTTCTTCCTGGACTTAAGCAAAAGGCACACCATAACTCAACAGGGAAGAGCTGTAAGGTTTGTCACCACTTAAAATAGCAACAAACAAAAAGCAAACAGTAAAAGTCACAAAATTTTAGTGTTTAAAAACCTAAGACAGTTCATTTTATAATAATGATCCTATACCTATATTACTTTTCTAATAACTTCTGAAGCAGAAGTTATTTAGGTTATTTAATGAATAGCTGCAAGTGGTAATTCCAGTCCTGTTTTTATATAGGCTTAGATGACTGCAGCAAGATCCAAGACAACAGTAACAACTACTGGGTAGAGAGTAAAAGTATTCTAGTTAGTACATGAGAATTCAGAGGGAATGGATCAAGGGCAAGTCTGATCATTTATCCTAGATAAACATAGATAAAATTTTAAAATTCAGTCTCAGAAGTCCTATCTATTCCTGTTTCGTTTATCTGACGACCATTTCCATGTTACATTGCTGTGATTAAGACAAGGTTGTTCCAACCCACATCTTCATTTCTGTAAATACCACAGCGGACATTGAGGTAATTTAGCTCAAAATATGTGATGATTCAAGCACCTAAAACCAGAATTTTCTCTAAAAGGCCAAAGATGGAAAGGTAAGACAGAATGATCTACCTAGTTAAAAATGCTAACATTCAAGTTATCAGATAACTTTCCACAAAATGAGAAATAATAGGCCTTTATTTAAAACACATTTTAACATGGCTTTACTGCACTAGCTAATAACAGAGCTTCCAGAGATCCATTAGCATACTGCTATTAAGTCTAAATAAATTCTCAGTAATTATCACTGGCCAAGGAAAAGTGAAGTATAACTTCAACATACCAAAGATTTAATTGATCAAAGCAGAATGAGTCAGCCAGAGAAGGCAGGACACTTTAAGACCTCTGTCACCACTCCAGAATACCAAATTAGTATAAATCTATTCAGTACTTCCAGTGAAACATATGGAAAAATTCTCACAATAAAATTTAATTTAAATCTCAAGTATAATTAATGAAAATTGGATCCATTACTCAGAAATCATATACAGAATATTTTGGTGGTGTCAGTTTTTCTCAATTATACTTACAGAAATGTAAAAATTATGCTGCACTGGGCTCAGAAGTTAAACTTTTTAATTTCCTGAATTTATCTCTGTAGAATCTTTCACCATTGATGCACTGGATCTTCTCTCTTGTTGCTTATCAAATGACCATGATTTTTAACAACCATCATAAAAAGAAGAGAGATATCTGTAATTATCAAACTATCCATAGTTACAGGCAAAAGGCTTTATACTATAGAACCAATAGGAAACACATACCATAGTGATCATACAGTGATGATTTTAAAGTGAAAGTGGGGACTCCTAGCAAAAACTGAGCCATACAATATCATAAAAGTAATGAATCAAGGTACTGGCTCATGTCCCAAAACAGAGGCCCTCTGGCAAGTTTTCTTTTATGATGCCCAGGCAGTCTTAATATCAACACGGAGTTTATTTAAAATTTCTACATATGAGTTTCTGAAATGGCAATGTCAAAAAAAAGGCAATAATTTGTCCTCTTGTAAACTTTAGTTCAATTTCAAAACTTCAAGTCTTGCTTAGCAACTCTGCAGGTGAAGTAGGGATTTTAAATACTTCAATCTCATGTTTACTGCTAGAATTTGGCACATTCTTAAGCAACATTAAAGAATCTACACAGACAATATAGATTGGTTCAGAAGGACAGACAGACAAGTGGCAGAGTGTGGGGAGGGAACAGAAAAGAGGGCTACTCTACAAAATCATCAGTACTATATCTTCCTCTTCTTTCAGAGATATTCAGAAATTATATTGCACAGGTCTTCTATAGCTCTTCTCCCTCTTCTATAGCAGTTCTACAGTCACTATGTGACCTTAGCTATAGGAAGATTTCATCACTCCCTTTATGCTGTGATTTTCTACGTTTTCCATTAGTCATTTAATAAAACTGTAGCAGTTATTGCATGCAATCAACAATGGATTAAGAATACAATATTAATATTGCCAGAAAGACTTTTGTATTTAATTCTCTGCCTTTAAAGAAAACCAACGGCTTTCCTATTTTAAGCAGCATAACAGCTTCTGAAAGTCTCCAGTGGGACTCTCTTAATAGCAAGCTTCTTCAAATGGCTGTGCACCTATAGTCCATTCACTTTATAAATAAGCATACAGCACCTACCCCAGAGGATTAAAACTTTTAACCTAATTTTTGAAGTGATCTGAGACTACGCATACAGTAAGAGGGCTTTGCCATCATTTAAGTGCTGGACTGGATTGGATACAGTGTATTCTGCAGAACCAATACTGTTCAGACTACAGTTTTGATACATGTTTTTAACTAACATGTTACTTTTTATTCTGTGATTTTTCCCTCATCATCTTGTTTTTGTAAGCTAATTTTCAGACCGGAAATTCTGGTGCAAGAATTGTGTCCTCATAGCCAAGTAAAATTATTTATTATCCTGAACATAAAATATACAGTATTACCAGTCAGCTACTGGGGATCAAAATTACACATGAAGAAAACACACTAACTCATGCTTTTGTAAATAAGTACATACTAAATATGCATATTTAAAATAAAAACATAAAGCAAATATATAAGAAAATACAATCTGAGAATTTAAAGATTCATTATCTCTTTCTATGTACATGTATCATTTAAAAACAGAAAAATAAAGAAGTAAAACTAAGATTTTATTTTTACATTAGACTATCATTGCTAAATACATGAATGAATGTTATTGTTTTTAATTTTGAAAACTTATTTAACTATTTGAGAAAAAAATGAATGTAAGTTCATAAAATGAGCCATTACAACAGTAAAGATTTCTGTATCAAATGAAAGATATGGACATATCTGCTCAATAAAATAAATCTAATTCTAAATCAAAACTGCATTCCACCCTGGTCTGGAAAAAATTCTGCAAGTTGCATAAATGTAAGGGAAAAGGTATATTATCAATAATTAGTAAAAGTGCAAAATTCTAAACAAAGCATGCTATGACTTAAAACAACACACAAGTATACATTAATGTCCTCTGTGAAACCAAACCAAAAATATCAGCAAAGGCACAATCATTTCTTGCTGACTTCGTATAAGCATTTTTTCCATGCTGCTTATACAGAAAACATTTAATTAGTATGGAACCTAAACAGATGAGTCTAAGAACTCTACATATGGTCCAAAATCAAACTCAGAAATAAAGACCTAGAAATAGGTCCAAGTTATCATTCAAGTGAGTTTTCATGTACAATGGATTTCTTCTGAATTGCAACTTATTTCTTGAAGTCATCAATAAAATACCATGAAGACCCTCTATACTATATCACTTCCATAAAATCAGGCTCTCAAATTAATATCCCACTGTCTGCTTTCATTAGGTCAAGAATTTTGAACACAGGGGACGTGGGTGATGGTGGGGAGAGACTATTGTTCTTACTCCTATTTATTCACACAAGCAGGTCATATTATCTCAAAAACCCAACATAAATTAGTTTATGTAGGTTTTTTGTTTAAAAAGTCTTTTTATCTTAATTGCAACAAAATGGCCAGCATTGCCTCGTAAAATCCCAAACCAGTAATGTTAAAGCACTCATGACTTTATTGATGTTGCAGTCCATACTCAGTGCAAGGGAATAATAATGCAGTGCCATAAGCATAAGAGTCTAGCTCCTACTGAAGCACATGAAAGGTTCTCATTAGTCAACCAAGAATGGGTTATAAATGCAGCCGTGCAAAATCAAGAGTTAATCTTAATGAAAACAAAAATGTCAGATAGTGTGAAAAATTTAATTGCATGCACCTTACAAAACAAGGTGAGCTAAATCACAGTGACAAATGTTAAGATATTTAAAATGGCACTTAACTGTGGTAAGTATTTAAATAAAATTAACACCAAATACATAAAATATAAAATAACTTCAATATTTATTTACAATTTCAGGCCATTATTTGTACAGAAAAATACATTAATTTCCTTAAGTGAACAGTTCTTTTGAAAGGGAGATGCGTTAGATAACTGATTTTTCAATCTTGAGTCTTTATGCTCCCCTGCTAGTATTCAAATATTAAAAATATGTGTGAAACTGATGCAAGTACAATAGCAAATAAAAATTCTCAGTGCCTGAAATTCTAGTCATTTTAGCTCCTTCTTAAAAGTGTCTTACAAATTATTACAAATGATTCTCTGATATTGGGATTTGATGAATAGTTTACAGAAATGAGCTAAAAATAAGTCAGTGTTAAAAGGTAGGGTTGCCAGTTCTTTCATGGTCCCAGAAAACGTAGAGGAAGTTGGCAGGATCAGCTCAGCTCCACTGTGCTCCTGAAAAATATAAAATACCAGTGTCCACTGGATCATTGGGTCCTTAGCACTCTAGTACTATTTATGAAAAAGATTTTGGTGATGACCATAATGGTGCTTTAAAATATGGAGTAAGACAGATTTGTCAGTAGGCGTGACCCTTCCTTTTTAAGGTTTCATGCCCTAAATACACGTTATTTATAAATTAAGGGTAAAAGGTGCTTTGCATAATGATAAACATTTTAGGACCTCACCTTTGGGCATTATTACACAAACAGACAAAAAAGTTAGGAAAAACTGAATTGAATTTAAATTAAAAAATTAAGTGAAGACTATATACACCTGTTTTATTCCATTTTTATCTAATGAAATTACATTTTAAGTGTTAATCTCACATATATACTAGCAATATCTAACTGAATCTAAGGTTGAGAGCCTCCAAAAGGCTCATAAAAACTCTTCCCTCACAATGCAATCAGTAGTGTAATTCCTTTGATGGCAGCAAATACAAGATAATAAGAATACAAAGCACTGGCATCTCACTATTAGTATCTAGATATGTTAACTAAACCAGGACTTCAAAACATCCATGGAAAATTGTCAGGGGAATCCGGAGATGACATCACTAGAAGTCCTGCTAGACAAGATTCCTCTTACAACTGGAATCATAACTGAAACTATCAGCGTTATACAAGTCAAAGATTTTGCCAAAAAAACTTTGGCTTGGAAAAAGGGCTCTACAATAAAAATATAAAATAAAATAAAATAAAAATATAAATGAATAATTCTAAAGAGCAAAGTCAGAATACTTATCATTCTGTACCTGCTCAGCTACTGTCATCAAAGCAACAAAAGTGGTCCTGTACACAGAAGCACATAGATTCAATACATTTGTTACTTAACAGCAGTTTCCTAAGGAAGTCCATCAGTATTCCACTTACTCAAAACTGGCCACATTTTGTTGTGACCTAAAAAGAATTTACCTAAGCTGGAACAGATTTTTAAAGAAGTATTTAAAATCTGTAAAAATAGATACATATTTTGCTATATAACATAGTAGTTGCTACATAACACAGTGCCTATTAAAAGCAAAAAGATTACAGGAAAAAAGTTAAACAAAATTTGCATACATACCTCACTGCTTAATAACACACATAACAGGATGTAACATTTTATAAGATACTCAACTGCAATACAAATTTAAAACCTGGACTACAGTGTTGTCCCTGATCAATAGTACAAAGAACGTAGATATACCAAGCAAAATGAAAAATAACTTTAGATATTGATATTGAACTTAGTATTTAAGTGACCTCAATTTCTCTACCAGCATTAAAATAGTCATGTATAATTATCTTAAGATTCAAATTTAGTTTTAAATTAAGTTTTACCATCGCAAGAAAATGCACCACACTTCAATTCTGTCTACCAAACAAGAAAAATGTGCTAATCCAACCTCTCTCATCACAGTGCACCAACATAAATACTACAATAACATTAATTTCTCAATATGCAACATGAGTTTCAGAGCTTGCATACTCTTTCTGCACTTCCTTTTTCAGTATCTGTCACGGAAATGCCAACAGGTAGATAACCGAAATGTTAATTGGAGGCTGTAAACCTAATTCACAATACACTGTGCCACCTCTTGTTTACCAACTGCAAACAGATGCTTTAGCAGAATAAAAAGTTACATTGCATATAAAAGCTTCTTAAATTTGTGAAAGTCTTTCAACTTTGAAAGGAAAAAGAGTGCAACTTCTAATGTATAGGTCCTCCGCATTATGGAAAAGAAAAAGGACTAACTATAAAACCAAAAGATTTAAGAATGAGATGATCTTCCGATTTCATTCCACTGGGTATGTAAAGCAATTGAGTTTGATTTTTCAACTTCCACAAGCATCAAATTGGGTGAAATCTTCACCCCCACTACAGTAATAACTAATACATCAAAAGAGCTGGGGTTCTACGCTATGAAATAGTCATGGCACAGTTTAATTGCTTGAGTGGTGTTAAAGTAAGTACAAATAACTCTAAGAATGCTCTGCTGCAACGTTAACTTCTTGGGGGGAAAAAAAACAAACACAACCAACATTTCAGCTGAGGACTGAGTGAGTTTTAAATCGAAGACAGTGAACCTCGCAACATGAAGACTAATTATTGATTGCCAGAACTTACTCAGCCCACAGCCTTTACCTTTAGGCATTGATAGAAAACTGGCTACAACCTGCATGAATTATCCTCCCAAACTATTTCCAGCTACTGTCAAAGAGCTCCAGCTCCTTCCTCGTTCTATGACCCGAGTATCATGGTCCTGGGCAACTGGTTCTAGGTGGCCCTGCCTGAGCAGGGGGGTTAGACAAGATGACCTCTAGAGGTCCCTTCAAACCTCAATTACCCTGTGATTCTGTGATACTATAAATAGGGCTGTATGCCAAACTTTGTAACAGGTATTTAAATACAACAAAATAATACAAGTAAGGCTAATAGCATTTCTTACTACCTAAGTTGCTAAACTCAGTATCTCCATCTGATTGAACTTGATTTTGTTAGCACAAGTAAATATTTCTGTTTACAAGTAAGGCTAAGAATTAGCAAGACTCTCATGCAAAACACACATAAATGAAAGCCTCTACCTGCAGAAGGCACTGCAATAATTTGAGCTTACCCATAGAAACTTAACAGCTTTATTTCTCAACTTGGCATCTCCATCTTAATTTAGCTTGGGAGGGGGAAGGTCTAAAAAATAGTATAGAATATTCACTTAGAAGTACATAGAATTTAAACTGACTAAAATAGGAAGAGGGTAAGCAACAAATTGGTGAAGTAAACATAAAAATGTTACATAAACAAAACAAATATAAACTAAAATGCACTATTTAATCTAACTAAAACATGCTGTCTTTAATTTAACATGTATTAGAGTGAAAGAACAACTTCTAAATATTGGTTCAGACAAAATACCGTCTTCTCTATCTGTGCTAATTCAGGATTTTTTAAAAACTAAAACTGAAGTGAGATGGACCTCTCTGACACACATCTTTACCTGGTATAAAAGAAGGAAAAAGGTATCTCAAAATGGCCAAGGAATAAAGGAACTTTACTCTAAAAAGAATGGTTATGCAATTCATTACGATAGCGATCCAGAACTAACAATTAAATTCTCCCATGACTTTGCCAAAGAAATAGAAGCATTTCTCATGATGCAGCACAGCTTCATCCTATAGTGGCCAAAACAATTTTTTAATTCTAGAGATTATAGAAAGTGTTATCTCTTCATATTCCTTCCTCTGCTATTCAAAGCTGTGGTTTTATACAGAAATTTTTATTTACTTGGAAATCACACATATTGTTATACATATCACATTGTTCCAAGATAAACGACTGCATTATATAGACTATCCTTGTGAGCTCTCCTGCTAGTGTTGTCTGAGTACTAACCTTCTAAAGATCCTTTCATAATTGTTCATGTCATTCTTTAAAATGTAGTTTTCAGAATGATTTCAAAATCTATACTCTGCCGTTTCTTTGAGAAACAACTCTTAAAAAAAATCCAAATAATTGGATTTGAGCCACTCCCAACATCTTAAAGATGTAAAGATCAAGTGAGAGATGGTGTAGATTTGATGATGAATTTAACAGTGTCTATCAACATTGACCATAACTTTTTAAGAAAAAGATGATGTAATATAAATCAATGTACAAAAAACATATAAAAATAATTTATAGGTAGAGAAAGAAAAAATAATTAAAAGCATCTAGGACAGTTCTGGTACAGTTGTAAATTCCTTCTCCTATTCATTTTAAGCATTTCTTTCTGCTGCTGATAATGCTCATTTTTAAATAATATTAAATTCATAATGTGTTCTATTGCTGATAAGACATTTAAGTTACTTATAGCTTAGTAAAAACACAGCTATTTTGGCTATTTCTTACACCAGATAAACAATCAAAATATTTGCATTTCCTAAAGTCTAAGTGCTTGTGTTTTTAACTTAACATTTAAAATATCTTTTGAGAATGTTTTGGGGTTTTTTGTCCTGAAAATATAGTATGTGCACATGCCACAATGACAGAAAGGTAAATGTAAGGGTATACACTCAAAAGAATAAAAACAAGTCTGCGTATGTTGATAACAGTGCTTCAGAAGATACAGCAGGACTTTTTATAGAAGAAAAATGGGAATTAAACATATTAGGAGGAAACTTTTTAATATTTCTGCTGAATTCCAGCTTTGACCACTGAGTAGTTATCAATTACCTATGAATATCTCAACTTCCCCTATATTCAATTCTCCCCAGGGCTTATCATCACATTTTAATCACCTATCCAGTCCCTCGAAAATACATCCCCTAGCTGATTAATGTTAAAATTTTCTATTTTTATATGCAAATGAGCTAGTTCACCACCAAATGTATGGTCACTCACCTATCAAAGGTGGTTAGGAAAGGCAAGAAAGCCAAAGACTTCTCTAGAAAGTCATGACATATTGAAACATTGGAATTCTACTGCAGATTATTTTTAGAAGAATTTTTTATTATTTAAACAAATATCATCAACCAAATTATGGGACATATTGCGACACTGCAACATTACAACTGCACCTAACTTTACAGAGCACAGACGTACACACAGAAAAGAAAAAAATCAAAGAAGTTGTATTAGCACAAAAAAAATATCGTTTCAATAAAGTAGAGGTCAAGCAGAGTACACATAGGGATGGCACAAGAGGATTTTTTTTTTTTATCTGCCACATATATTTTTTAGGAAGCAGAACAGTGATGAGACAATCTTATCAATACAATCTTTATATTGCAGAACACCATTACTTGCAACATATTTTATAATTGCTTGTATCTGAGACCCAAAGATACTATGACTGCAAATTAATAGTCAGTCACACTCAGGAAAAACTGTATTGAAGACTGTAACAAAGAATAAAGAGATTTTAGTACTACAAAAAGACTACACAGGAACAGCACAGAACAATTACTATTGGTTGCAATCACAAGGTTGAAATGTTTTCAGCTATCCATTGTTAAACTTCTTTAGATGATAAAATAATTACATACATTAAACATATGATATGTCCATATCCGATATTTGGTAGATATAGTAGTATGCCTTGTTTGAAAGTCTGACAGAAGTTGAGAAAGAATGGGGTAAAGACTGCATCTAATTATGACCACACCTCTGAAATTGTCTGAGGCTTTTTTTTTTTTAATTGTATTTTTATTTCAGGTACTTAGCAATGAAATAACACTTGATAATATTGAATATCTGTGATAATTACCCAGGGTTTTCAACTGATTCAGTTGCTGGTCCTCCTTCCTGAAAAATTTTGTATCACACAACACACAAAAGTACAATAATTACAACTACATGAGGAATATACGGCACTTTACTGCCCCATATGACAAAACAGACTGACTTTCTACAAAACAGGCACAGCACTATTTCTTTCACATGGCGCACAACATCACAGAGATGGGAAAGAGGGAGCACGAGGAAGTTTGTCAGTATCCACACAGGACACTTCCTATTTATCAGATAAAGTGTTTTTCAAGACCCCTGTTACTTCTCATAACTTTTAAAGATATGTAACTTTTACATACTTTCAAAAATAAAGCCATGATGATTGCATTTCCTTGAAGCAATGAATGCAATGAAGCATTTCTTTGTCAAGCCTACTTTTGTTTTAAGGTTCTCCAAAGAGTTAAACTAAATGCACAGATCATGAAGCATCTAGAGCCTCAATACAAATGCTTCAGACAGTCTCAGATATGATCTCAAGGTATGAGCAAGGAAAAAAGGGTGTTTGTAAAAATAATACTGAATCCAGAAGAGCATCATTGGCTGTAGGACTACAAATGCTCAATATTCTACCTATTTTGCCTGGAAAATTCCTCTGCTAACTTAGTTCACTAAAACCAGAATGGCAGCCCAAGAGACAATCACACCAAACTCATATTTTAAACTTCTAGTGACAGAATATTTACATCTATGACCTAATAATGTTGGGTTTAGTTGGTTCTAGCCTCAGTAGTAGGCAATGGTAAACAAGATAAGAATCTTTCCACTGTCATCCTCTAATATTTTGCAAAATAACTTAACCTTGCATTTTAAAATCTCTGCTGAGATTCAAGTTTTGTGAAAAAATGGATTAAATAGAAAGTAAATTGCTTTAATTTAAGGATTGTATCTTGAGAATTTCTGTGTTACTCTGCACAAACTTAACAAGATTTGCATTTTGAATCCATTTGTCCAAACTGAGTATCGGATTGTACAGATTCCACTGAATTCTCCAAATAGCAAAATCTAAACCATATACTTTGAAAGTTGATTTCCAAAGAAACCAACAAAGCAACCAAACCTTTTTCTGATTATTGTGTAGAAATAAAATAACTTTTTTTTTTAGGAGGTAAATGGTCAAATGACAACAGGGTTGGAGTCAGATGCCCAAACTGGGCTTTGGCAAATAGGACCTCAAAATTAAGGAAGCCTTAGAATAGTGAGGACAAACCACCAAATAGCTTCTTTGAAAAAGGTAAGCCTTATCATAAAGAATTACCTAACAAAGTGTCAAGAGCTTCTCCACTTAACAGTTCTTTCTGTGGAACAGCACTTTGTTGACTTTGGGTTATACTAACCTGCCATACATATTTAAAACAACTGGGGGTGGGAGATGAGGGTTAATAATCAAGTAAACAAAACCATTGCATGCCTCCCAGAAATTCCCTATATCTTAGAAGTACTCTAAACTGTCTGTTCTCATTGATACACAAATGCAGAAATCTGGGGAAAAAAAAAGGCAACGGGGTAGCTCTTCATCTGTGACTGAAAAAATTGAGAATGCTTTTTTGTCATGCTAGAAAATTATACAGTGGTGACTACCACAAACATTTTGCAAAAAAATCCAAACCACTTCCAATATAAATGCAAATAACATCATTTTAGGATAATTCCTTAAATGTTCATTATAATTTAGGGCTCAGTGAGCCTAAAATCAAATTACTGTGTAACAGATATTATTTTTCTCTTCTCCTGCATTAATGGCAAGGCAAGGAGGGAGGCCAAGCTACATAAGATGAAGAGGACATCTTAGGTGTTTAATTACAATACATAAAGGATACTAAATTCACCACAGTTTTAAACATGAGAAGACAATATAGTCCAAATTAAAATGAGAAAAATTACTGCTGACAACTTTGAGTAAATTTTCAATACTTTTAAATATCTTTTGATTGTGCTTAGTCTTATTAACAGGTGTATAGAAGGCTCTTCTGATAAGTAATGTTAAAACAGGAACATTAAAGAACTTGCAAAAATCAAAGTAGAATTCTGTCTTTTGGCCACCTACAAATTAGGTGTTTTCCCATACTAGTTCATTCTACAAAGTATAACCTAAATAAAAGCAAACAAGAAAAAAAATGTTTACCATCACTGACATTTTTAACCTGTAAATCAAACATGTTGCTAACAGTTAAAATCTAGCACACAGGCTATGTAAGAAATAAATCTAGCTGTGTAACTAGCCACGCTTGCTTTCAACACATACAGGAGGCATTTCCAGTTGCTAGGATATTATGTAGTATATTAAGTTACATGTAAACATCCTCACAGAGTTGGTATACAGAGCTTGTCATAACATTCAAGAAGACTAAAAGCTTTATACATACTACTGTGTTCAGAAAATAATTCTGTGTAAGGGTTTGGTTTATTCAATATTCACTTTTAGAACCTCCAAAAGCAATAAAAAACCCACAATAAAACCAGTCGTAAGTGTTTGAAAGAAAGCATTAGATAAAAGAGCCTCCTATTTAGGCAGACAGTGATTCTCCTCTTACTTCCCTTCTGTTGCCGAGTGTCCTTTGTCTGCCTCTTGCCTGAAGATGTAACACAGATACAAATCTGTCACCACAATTAAATCAGAAATTGATCACTTGACTTTCTACTGAAGATCAATACAGATTTCTTCCAATCCACCTTATCCATTTCTGAAACTACTTATAGTTTTTCACTGTAATATCTAGGTTTGCCTACCTAGTTAAGATATATTTAGACTCCTCTCCTACACAAGACCTAAACCCTACAACCTTATTTCTTCATTTCTGAGTTCATTTTTAGGGTTTTAGAATTATGAGATTGTTTTATTTCACTACTTCCTCAATTTAAAAGAACTCCAAAATTATGCTCTAATTACTCACATCAAAACTTGGATTGTGTGTTTCTCTATAACCTGTGCTAGAAACAGTAAGAAGCCTCTGGAAATTCATATAAAGCAGTAGTAGTCAGATCCTCAATCCTTTTATGTTGTTTAAACTCTCCAAATGGAAGTAGTAAACCTAGAGAAACCAGAGATATCCAGAGCTCCTAAACCAACCATCTATCCAGATATATCTCAGCTTCACGTAAGGGTTGGGCCAGATGCTCACTATAATTAGTCCATTTTCTAGCTTCCATGGAACAAATTCTCCCAAAGAAAGGCCACATGGTACTATGACCAACTCAATCAGGTTTCCCAACGCATATAATCAAGTAACTAAAACTCCAGAATGTTTTCCAAGTTGTACATTTTACACATAGCTGTATCACTCAGATGCAAGCATGCTTTTTTTTTTTCCCTCTCAGCAAACATAGTCCTTTACCATAACATAAAATTCTAGAAGCAGGACAGTACAACAAGTCATCATCTGCTTAAATCCTGGTCATTAAGAGTTGAGAATACTTTCTAGTAGTTGGCAGACACCACCTGACCCTTCTGATGCAAGTGTCTAACCAATACTACAACACTGAAGCTGAAGTATTATTTTCTAAGCCATTAATCAGCATCTACATGACTTCTCAATTTGATAGTTGCAGTTATCCTTACCAATATATGAAAGCAGCAACATAAAAGAAGTTCTACGTTAGATTACAGTTGGCCACAAGCTGAATTTATATTTCAAATATTTTACTTTTAGCTGGCTTTACACTACAGTGGAGTACAAACCTGAAATATAAAACTATAAAAACACATCAAACTTCTTCATGAATCCTCATTGTTCAGTGTGAATATAAAGTCCCAAACCAGCTACAATCCAGTAATAAAGTTGAATAAAAAGGCAGTTCAAGAGAACTTAAAAGACAGACCATGCATCTACCACAGGGTGACAACAAATCCATGCATGCTGTATTGAGAAGACACCATCTGAACTATTTATGGGGTAAGCAACTTACCTGTATGATGTAATGACAGAGTATGAGGAGTCATTAGAATGTGAATAAAAAGCTGGTTTTCAAGGGAGAGGGAGGAAGAGAAATAACAACTTACCTGAAAAGTGAAAAGTATAGAAATGCAGATTCAAAGAAAATAGCCCTCATGCAGGTCTAGCAAAAAAAAAAAAAAAAAAAAAACCCACACACAAAAAAAACCCAAAACCAAACCCAAACCCCACACACTTAGCTGCTTTTATATGTCCACGTTTAGAAACGATTTCTTATTGAACATCATGCAGTAGTTTCATCTGCAAACTAAATGACATTGGACTAGAAAACTCAAACCCCATCAAAGCAGGTAAAGCTGCTTTTAAAGCATGTCTTTTAAAGCATAAACACCTGTAACTTAGAAAAACGTGGTTTAGTGTGACTGTAGCCATTGAACAGTCAGATTTCTGTATGAAAACATAGGATTCTCACTATCAGTTACATGACCTGGTATGAAGTCATTAGAACATAGCTGTTTTTTCTCTGTGTTTATTATTATCAACACTTATAATATGGCACATGCATTCCTCCTGATTTTGCAGACAAATAAATGCTAGCAAAAACATTTATTGTTGATATTAATATGTAACACTTGTGCTGATAGTCACTTAAATATCCCTACATTTGAGCCAAATATCTGTCCTAATTACATTAATATCATTACATTGCATTTATATATTAAAAACTAGCTTTTGATATATCTTCACATGTATTAATGAAAAAGAATATTTAAAGGCTTAAAAAATCTAACACTTTTTTCATTTTATTACAGAAAAAAGATTACAATCTTTAAATTAAAGGTATGTACCTTTCTTTAACTGCTTGTTTTTCAAAAAACATTGTGACTTAATGAAAAACTGTACCTTTTTTGTGGTGATTCTTTAAATTAAAGTCAAGATAAATTGTCCGTTCAATTATTATTCCAACTCCAAGGTCCATTCATATAAGTTTATGAACCAGACAATACTTCATTTGTTCTGTACTTTTATATAATACTTTGCAAAAATACTGCATTATCACCCAACTTAAAAATATGAAGACTAACACATTTAAACAGGGGCAGTACTATACAAACTACCATAGCTTTACACCTTCACTTACTTATTTACAATGGACTGTTGCTTAATCCATAAAGAACAGTCAAAAATCATAAACAAATAAAAATACAAAGAAATCCAAAACAGAAATTAAAAAAAAAAAAAGTCTTGCATGATGTTTTACTGCAAAGAGCGTTTCCAGTAAGGAAATGAAAAGATGCCAACTTCTCAGGAAAAGGCATTGCATCAAACCTTGCCACTTTTGGTTCAAGTAGATAGGAGTTACAGGCATAACAAAGAGACAAAAGGCAATGTAATTGTCTTAGAACTAGCTTGAGCACCTTTTATTAGTAGAAGAATATCCAGTACCAGTTTTAACATAACAAAGGAAAAAGCTACTACTGTTTTTCCCTACATGTAGATCAGTCGTATCAAGAAAAATCATATGGTATTTGTCTTGTCTAACTCCTGTTTTTCAGTGAAGTAAAACAACTATCAAGTAAACTTCAATCTTCTTTGTCTGCAGAACCAGCTATACATCAATAAAGCATAAAAGCTCCTAATGTTTTTTAAATTATACCTCTTGAAAATTTGGTCACACTTATGACATAGTAGTGGCAAAAAAATCTGTTTCCACAGAAGAACAGCTGTGATTTCAGGTACTTAAATCAATGAAGATGGTTAGCCAGGGGCTTATAGAATGTTAGAGCAGGGCTCTCAAATTTATTACCATCACCGTCAGCACTAATAGGAACAGTTTGTAGGATATAAATGTTGCCAAAACCACTATTTTGCAGCGATATGCATATCATCTCACAGCATGAAAAATTTTTAAAATCTTCTAAAAATCAGAAACATATGTTCTTAGTTCCACGTAAAAAAATAAAACAAAACAGCTTTCTTTGGATTTATAGGCTATTTTCTGACCCACTACTGCTCAGGAGTAAACTTACCAGCAAAGCACTAAGTGATCATTGCCTATCTTACAGGCCTGATAATAGAAAGTCTTGCCTGATTTGTTGCAAAGTTGAAAGATAGGCACAGAACAAGGAATTAAATTGCAAAAAGGTTTCTCTTTGAAAACAGATTTATTCTTCCTACAGAGACAGAGCAGACAAGACGGAAGGTAAAAGTGAGTGCGTGTGCAAGGGTGGGGAGGGAGAGAAAGAAAGGGGAGGGTAAAGAAAGAAAGGGGAGACCCTGTTCTTTTGAGTGTCTGATTTGACATCTTCAGACCTATTTTACATAAACGTTTAGCATTCACCATTTAACCATGTTAATGAGAGATATGGTTTGAACATATTTTGTGTTACATAATACTAAATACTAAGTACTTTAAAAATTATTTTGTAAATAATTCAAATATCACACTCAAAGTTAACAGATACTTTTGATCTGAATCCCTCTGTGCCTCATTTCTCTATCTATGAAATGATAATATTAATGCTTCAACCCTACAGAGCGATTCAAATTGTGTATGTAGCTCAAATACTCCATAAGGACCACGAGGAAATTAGCAATTCTGTTTTCAGAGTAAAAATAACACGAAGTATCATGAAGTAAATAATTCATGCAGCTGCTCGCTGGCCAATGGTGAAACAAAATATATTGAAGAGGTGGTCATCAGATTACCAGAGATCATCCTTTATGGGAAGGTCCTGGAGTCCTGCGTTTATAACTACATGATAATCCATCCAATGGATTTGTCATGATGTATGTATGTAGGAGGTGGTAGTATAGACATTTCCTAATTTCAAAGTTCTGGTTATGCAGATTTCCTAGACATTTTATAATATGTTCTCTTTTTACCTTTCTTTGAGACAGAAACACATGTAAAAATGGTAGGATTCTGTGCATGGGCAACTGTCTATCCAGCAGACATAAATGTAGAAAGACAGGACTTAAGCTATGCAGTAAAGAACTCACTGCTTTCAACAAACAATGAGAAATTATTCTGTTTCGTCTAAGAAGGGAAAATTCACTTCAACTTGATTTCTACAAAATAACTTCTTACAAGTTTATTTTGCATTTTTAAATATGAAAAGAAATTGTCTCTTTCATAGTAAATTCTAAGCTCATTCCTTTGCTTTTTAATATATCTAGACCACAGTAAATATTCTGATAATATTCTCAAAAATAATAATTTTCATCAGATTAACATATGTATCTGCCAATGAATGTTGTATCTTATACTAGCTCCCGTTAGGATAAAAAACAATTATTGCCATTAAAGTTAAGTAGTTTGCATGGTATGTGGCAGATTTCATATATGATGATTTAAATAATCTAAAAGCAGCAGAAATTTTTTACAGATGTTTTACTTGAGATTTAATTTTTTTTTGTCATGTAAATTTACCACAGCATTTAGATTTTGCTAACATATTCCGATTTTCACAGAGATTCTTTCACATACAACCCATTCAATCCTCCTGCTTGATCCTGCAGGAAAGACATCGTGCTAAATTTAGGTTATTACAATCATTTCTATGGTAACAGATGGATGTGAAACACAGGATTATGACTTCACTGCACGACTCTGCAGAAAGAAGTCGGATGGTGGAGGAAGAAAGATCATATTCAAAATATCTGCAGCTGTAGCAGGGAAGCACACACAATCACTGAGAAATGGAACTGTCCTTTTTTTAAAAAATATATGACATCTTTTTTCAAAATCTCTAAAGGTAAATCTTCCCCTAACAGATACCTTCATCATTGAAAATCTCCATATGTTTTTTTCTTTAAACCAATATCTCTAGTCTGGCATAATTAAAAGAAAAGAATGCCTTAAAATATAGGTTACGCACAAAATTATAAATAGATATGAATCTATTTAGAACCGCTAGAGATTAAAATAAAGAAAAACTACAAATATTAAATTCTAATAGAAATGTATTCCATATAAAAAGAAGGGTAAAAAGGGAGAGCATATTTCAGCTAATACAAACCGGGAGAAAAGGGTTTTTTCATTATTCTTGCTTTTTGTGGATTATATTCTGCAATGCATACAATGATTTCATTCTAGAAATGCACATGAAATTATATTCAACTAAGAGCTAGAAAAATCACTGAATTATTACAGCATATCATTTTATCACTATTTTCTTCAGTTTGATTTTATCTTAAAATCCAAACAAGTCTAGATCAAAGAACCCAAAATATTGGTGTTTAGTATATTGTTATAAGCAATATTAACTACACAAAGTATTCCTCAAGCACAGAGACTAAAACCAGCCACCCATAGCATCTGCCTTAAAAATATTGTAGCCCTATACAAAATTCCTTACAAGATGGTGCCTGAAATACCTTCTATATTTAATCACAATCCTTAATGATTCAGCAATGAAAGGCTATTGTAAAAGGCAGAACTATATTTAACATTTCTGGGTTAGCTGGACACAGATTACCTAAGTACAGAACAAACATGAGTAACACTGTGACTAATAATGGTTCCTAACTTAAATATTGAATATTACTGTGATAACATACTCAAAGCAGGCATTTAGCTATAAAGGTTATGCTATTTTAAAATAGTAAATGCAGTAGACTTTAAAGGGATTTTTGTTTCTATCTTGCAGGAGCAAGGTATTTATAATAGAAAACAAATATCTTCATTTTACTTTCTCTGATTAAAGTTTGCTCGGATTTTCAGGTTAAATCTAATCTATTAAAAAAAGTAACAAGACAATACTTCCTAACTATTTATGAAGAATTCCTGGAACACATCAGATATGCAAGGTAAATACACATAGCCATTATACTTTAATAAATATAAGGATACACATGAAAGTCTTTCATCAGTATTAAATATAATACCTCTGGATGTTGAAGCTGAGTATAGCTCAAGAAACCTGTCTTGCATTTGAGACGTTTATGCACTAGTAAACTAACAGGAAAAGTCAACATTGAGGGCTTTGCTGATTAAGGACCTTTTAAGGGCCTTTTCTCACAACTGGCAAATTGTTGCCAATTTTAACAAAACATGGGGGATCTTAAAAAACAAACAAACAAAAACTTTGAAACCCCAATCCTTCTGTGTGGTTGAAATGAGCAAACAGGTCAGAAGGGACCAGAATGGACACACCACAGTCTCATAAATCTCATTTACCTAAGGAAAGTAGGCTTAAAAAACAACAAAACCCAAAAAAACTCAGTAAGAGTGGAAGGGGAATGTCTGACACAATTCTCCAAATTAGAAATTCAGGTCTTGGCTATCCCAGTATTCTCAGAAGATTTTGTGAAGGACTGCAACACTAATAAAATTATGACAGAAATGACTAAATAAAAACTGATATGGAAAACTTTTTTTTTTTCTTTTTAATTCAGACCACTAGACCATTTAAAACTTTGTTCTTTTTTTAATTTGCAATTAACCTAAATACATTTCAAATACTCCTTACCCCTCTGGGAGGAAAAGTTCTCTTTGTAAAAGATGTTACAGCATACACCTTTTATTTAAGAACTTAGAAAGAACCCAAACCACATTTTTTTCTCTTTTAAGAACTTTCTGAAACCTTACAGAAAAAAAAAAAAAGCCACACATTGACATTTTCCACATTTTAAATGTTTGAAAAGATCAAAGTTATTAAAAAGAAACATCACATTTTTTGGGAGTAGGGCATGAGGTGAGCAGGGAGAAGGTTTCTGCTGCTTTCATATACAAAGGTACACATCATTCCCCCCCCAACATCTCACTTTGCTCATTCTCAAAGCAAAACTTCCTATGTAAGTGCTGATAAACCTAGACAAATGGTTTGAAGCGAACAGCTGAAGTGAGGATACACACTGCAGGTAGTAAACTAATGGTCTGACAAAATTACTCCTATTTTCCTGGCCATAAAACTGGGTCATCCATCATGAAAATTGTGATGTAACTCGGAACTGAAATAGCAACATTTGGCTGTTAGCATCTTTAGTATCTGCAATTGTACTTCTTCATTAAAAACACATTTAAAATCTAAAAACATCATCTTGCTTTCATAAAGAGGCTCCCAAGTACAATTAATCAACAATGGAATGCAATGACCATAACATACTACAGCTATATCCACACTGTGTCAATATTTCCAAGTCAAATCCATTTAAATTTATAACAAATGCTTGCTAGGAAGTTCAGAAACTCTTCTGATTAAGCATTTCACAAAATGCCACCAGCGAGTCAACAAGTATGGTATTTGGTTTTAATGAATAAAGGGATCCAGGAGACTTAGCTCAGGTGAACTGGTCCTCCACTAACTTCTCTTTTGGGGTGGCAAATGATCAGTCCTTATGGGACAGTAAAAAGGCTTTATTTGCCTTACCTCACCTGGGGGTTTGCCATTTTCATATGGATTTGGCAATAGGCAGAAGCCACCCACAACTTGGCCATCTATAAAGGACATTTGACATATTAGAAAGTATTGAATCATCTACAAGGAAGTCGTTAAGAAGCTGTTGGTAGAAAGGCACAACTGGTTGAAACCAAAAGAATTTTACTTTCTTAACGGGAACAAATTGATGGGCAGGGAACCTAAAGGAATATTCAATGTTTTGGGATTTTCCAGTATTATTCAGAGTGGTTAAATAAGCAAGGAGCTGTCCTTATAAATAAATAAATGATCTGAAAGGCAGGTCAAGGACACTGCATCGGCACAGAGCCAGGCAACAGAAGGTGCTAAACAGAGCAGACTGGTGGATTTGTTGACCAGAGTAAGAGACCTCTGCATTTCAGTATACCAGAATTTGCTTTCTTTACACTATATTATCTTAACTGGATAGCTAAGTTTGCATGGGTACACGTGGTAAAAGCTATCTACCGAAACAAAGAACAAACTGCTGCACAGATAGACATGCAGAAGATATGTAAGTTAAAACCAAATAAAAGTTGCAACCTATCAAACACATTAGTTCTGTGTTGCCCTTTTGGTTGCATCACAGCAATATATAGTGGTCAAATAGCTAGAAAGAACTTTTGCAGTTACAAACAAAGACTGAGTGTTACTACTGAAATTCTACAAAGACCTAAGAGAAATGTTTTAATATATACCAAAAGGGAATGTTCAGTGAGGGTATATTTTTTCCCAAGGTAGGTATATTTTTTCCATGTATTTCCTCATTCTTCATATATATGAAACAGTCACTTGCTATATTCATGGTTTAGCATTTAGAGAGATACATATTTTTAAAAGATGTTAGAGAAATTTTGAGTCTTTCATTGTGTAAACTACACAACTATTACTGAAAATAAAGTGTCTCTTGACTCATTAATTATAGTAGTACACCATCTTCTAGCTGTCCAGCAGGAAAAACAGAGATGTTTCAACACATACGTTACATAGAAAGTGAAAAAAGGGACCAAGACAGACAAAAGGATAAGAAAATTCCTTGATCCTACTAGCCAATCAACTTTTTTTCCCAAAATATGATTTCACAGAATTGAAGTATAACTCCAAAATATCCCTGTAAATAATAGACTTGACAAACTCATTTTATTTGCATACTGTTACATATTCAAAGTTGATACTGCTATAAATTAAAATGAAAGTGGAAATAAGGCATTTCCAGAGCTACCTTCCTCAATCTTATTACCTTTTTAACCTTCAGTATGACTTCTGGCAACGGAATATCAACTAATACAAGGAAAGATCTGTGGGTTTTTGAGTAACAAAAAAAATGCTATTGAACAGCTAAAAACCACTATTTAAAAGATTAGGCTTTATATTACTGAAGGTCAATTCTTTTTTTCAAATAACCACATTTAAACTCCTGAATAAAGTATGCTGCTCAAAAGACCCCCTTCTATTTTAAGGGCATAGTAAAATAAGGATTGTATTATACAAATCATGGGGGGGAGGACGGGGAGGGGAAATGAAAATCAAGAAACCCAAAGCTAAAAGCTTTTCATTTCTGTGGTTCCAAAAGACTGCTATTGAATAAATGAACATATCCAGTTCATCAAAAATAGAGATAACTTAAAACCACAAGTATTTACAGAAAACACATTTTAAGCCACATATTAAATGTAATTTCCCTAGGAAACTGTACATTATAGTTAGTGGTACATTTAAATTTTAAAAGAAAACCAAATGCACACAAACAAGTCTAGAACCCTGTAATCTCAGGAAGCCACAACTACCACAACCCTTTTACAGCTGTTATTAAAGATAGTCCCCCTAGTATAAGAAATTTGTTTCACACATCAGCCAGATTTGTTTTGTCACATCACAACAAACAATGTGGAAGAAACTCAGTGTGGCAGTTTTCTGCATAAGAAAAACCAAACCAAACCAAACCAAACAAAACAAAAATGCTTTCAGGGAATGAAAAGCATAAATTTGTTTTCAATTTAATTTGAAGAATCAGAATAAAAGCTAGTGAATTTAGAAGCAGTAGGGTTCTTTGGTTTCTGGAAAAAATGCTACAAAACTCAAGTAATTATTCTCCAAATTCCTAGAATCATTGTTTTCTACAAATTACTTGATCATTTGACTAAAAATTAACAATATCAATGTTTTTCCTCTATAATTAAGATTGCCTAACACTTCATATGGTTTATAAATGATACTGCCTCTGTCTTCACTCAGTTTTCAATTTGCCAAAGCATTGCTTATCCAAATGATTTTTTTTGGATCTCTGCCTTCAGTTGGTTGGTTTTCTACTTTTTCCAGGTTTCAGCAAGTGAATCAGTGACTTCCAATAGAACTATGAAAAATGAGATAATTTCCTCATGTTAAGTATGTTTTAAATGCTTCTCTAGAAAATCTCATACTTACAAGTGTGCGAGGTATGCTTTTCACCAGCCCTTCCCCACCACCCCCACCTCCAAAATCAAATACAGTTAAATTAGAATCCTCTGAACAACTGAAATTAGTCAAGCTCAGGAATCAAAAAGAAAATTTACCCGAAGAAGCCAGTATTCTCTGTTCCCACACAACTCCTACACACCATCCTGACTGAGGCTGTCTGGTTTTGGAACATGACTGGGTGCCTTAGTTCATGTTTTTAAATGTTTGGTATTTAATTGTTTTTCCTGGTAACTGTGACCTGCGGTTGTGATAGCTACCAAAACCCAAGAGAGAACCCAAGTTGTACACTACTGAAGTTCAAAGTGGAAGAACTAGATGACATGATCTGAGTTAGTGAAGAACACTGGTAAGCAAACATGGCTAACTTTGGCGGGCTAGGGAACACAAAGAAGAGTTTCCTCATTCAGAAGTGAATGCTAACTTTGAAAAACTAAACACCTGAGAATGCTCTGATACAATGCTAACAAATTCAGTTCAGCCTAACTTTTCACAGATGATCACTTACTTTGGGTACTCTTTATAAATGCCCAGTTTTAAACAAGAGCAATCTAACTGGCAAGCAGCAAGTCAAGCAAACACAATGGTAACACAATGAACAACATATAGAACTAAAAAAAATTTTACATATCCTGACAAAAATATTTCTTTGGAAGTTCAAACTGGATATCCAACATTTATATAAAATTCAGCTATAGTTCTCCAGTCATTTCTTCATCCTCTCTGAAAAACTAGGAACAACAGCACAACTTACATCTGAAGGATGTTAAAGTAATTATTTATTTGTATTTATGAACAACTACAGTGAAAATGAGAATCAGAAGAAAATCACAAGCAATCAATAACACCCTACTCTATGCATGCTTTCTTAAGTTAGGAGTAAATAAAATGTAGGGCAGGACAATGCTAATAAAACAAGATAACTCAACTACCAATTCAGCAAGTATGCATAATCATTAATGACTTACACTAATGACAAATACAAGCAAAAAATCACTTGTGAATTATTTTTTTAGCAGTTTTTCTTTACTTTCAATGGTGCCTCTCCTCCATATCAGAAACTAAAAGTTAAAAAGTGGTAATACAAAAGTCAACTTCTCACATATGTACAAGAGCAACCATGTCTCATTTCCTCTTGCTACATCATTCTCACCCCTCTGGACCATTTCAACAAAAATAACCTGAATCAGTTACAAGTTAAGACAAAGGCAATGACAATTACTACAAAAAAACCACTACAACACAAAACCAAATAAAAGACTATTACCTCCATTCAATATTACAGAAAAAGTATTTGATAAACAATAATTAATAAAGCATTAGATGAGAATTCAGTCAAGACACTAACATTATTAGCTAGTGAGATTACACATCATTAAAAACAATCCTCATTAACACTCTAAAGTCTTTGTTTTGTTTCTTTTATTGCTAACTTTTGAACCTAGTTTGAGACATAGATACCCAAAACAGAAGTGGCAACAAAAGTAATAGTATCATGTACTTCAACTTTCTTCTGCTTGGAACAAAGACTTGATTTTGTCTTGCATAGCAAAAGTGATAAGGGAAAGCAAGTATTTTTTAAATTACTGTCCCTGTTTCAAGAAAAAAAAAATTAAGAATTCAGAACTTGGATCATTAGATCATTCAGATCATTTAGTCAGATCATTTATATGATTTACTATCAGCAGGGAAAGAAGTGCTGCATGAAACACACAACATACTTCATACAATCTCACTGGGGCTCTTTTGGACCAACTCTTGAAATTGAGAAAATATATTAAGCATTTCAAAATACATAGTTACAGAAAATAAGGCTCTTCTGATTTGTATTTGGATTTGGTTTTTTTATTTATAAGTTTGTGTTCAAAGGAGTGACTACCATTTTACTGGTGCCAAAATGGTCTTTAAGTTTATAGGTATTTTAGGATGTGTATTATGGATTTTTTTAAATATATATATATACACATGTATATGTGTATGTGTACATAGATACATACACACATACATACATCATCCTTCAGCCTATCAAAATATTGTATCATCTTTCATTCTCATTATAAGGTGACTTTCTTTTCATTCCATTTGTAAACATTTGTTTAGCCATATACCACAACATGAGCTAGAAGTAAATGAACAAGATTCCAGCTCTGATACTTTACAAAGATGTAAAGATGGAAGTACAGTAGGTATTCACTACTTTACAGACAAAGAAAGATATCTGCTTTTTGAACCCACCACATACCAAGCATAAAATCTCAAACAGAACAACCATGAAACTGAGAATTAGACTCTATGATTCTCAAACAGCCAAATCTAGGAAGGGAAACACTAAGGAAATTGTGAGATTTCAAGCAACTAACTTGCACAATTCCATCAGTTGGTTTGAAACGTTTTTGGATATCACTACCAGAAAAGTAACAGCAAGTACTCTCCTCTTTCCCATTTAATCAAGGACAGTGTTCAAACCCAAAGATGCTGCATCCATTTGCTTGAAAGACAAATCAATGATACATTGTCCCCTTTCAGTCTGCTTGTAACATTGATTTCAAACACTGATAACTCTCTTACATTAAAGAAGAGTAAGACAGGTATGAAGCAAATGGTTATTCTTCCCTACTTCATCAACAGAAGAAATGAACCTGTACAGTTAATCATTTGTTTCATTAATTAACCTGTCTATTAGAAGATATAAAATATATTCAGCCATAATTGGGCCACCATTAGATTTTATGCAGAACACTCACTGTCTTGACACTTTTTCTGATTTCCAATGCTCTTGATTGAAATGTTTGTATTGAAATTAACAATGTAACAAGCACCATCCTGGATCAAATACACTATTCTGAAATGAAAAAAGAAAAAGTCATTACAGAAAGACCTTTCCTCAGTGTATCTTCCCAGTGTTCATCAGTTCACGTAATAACAGTATGTACATCGCACAAGGCAGGTGCACTCTGCGTACAGCTACTACCATCCTGCTCTTCCATGATCATCTCAATGAGAAATTTTTTGGAATATGGTTCCTTCTCATCCACATCCAAATTTTCTACCAAATGGAAACCGAAAAAGGGGGGAAGAAGGAAAGCCTGAGAACAGGCTCACTGAAGCCAAGAAATCCTCCCACTGCCCTAAATGTACTTACTGCCTATTAAAACACATTACACAATAACCACTGGAAGCTGCAATAATACCTGATAAGGAGGAAAAGGTTCTATATTCCTGCCTTATTTTAAAAAATATTTAATTTTTAATCCCGCACTTCAAGTAAATTCACCGTTGTAAGGAAAACACATCTCTAACATTTCCAATTTTGTTATTTGACCAAGACAAATTCATGAATACCTTCAAATCATCAACAGAAATAATGGACTTCTGGTGAATTTACATTAACATATAGCTATATTAAGAAGCAGTAGGCTACAGACACTTCAGTATGCTAGAACACAGTTAATACATCCATGCAATGGGTTCTTCTTAATTTTTTTCTACATAATTTAAGTGAGAAATCTTGGCAGCAAGGAATCTAGTTGAATTTGATTTTGCTAATTAGTTGTTTAATTGCATTTAATTTTTTGTACAGATGTTCACAGCTTGTTCAGGAGATCCATTTTATAAGTACAAAATTAAAAGTGCCTGGGATTTTCTAGACCTATGAGAACTGAATGTTTGGAAATTTTTTGGCTTTAATCTGTTGTACTAGAGTAATTTCCTTTACAGGGAACAACAACCACCAGCATCCCCCTGAAAAAAAAACAAAAGCAGACTTCTAGAGCAGCCTACACGTGCCATATAGAATTATGCCTTGTATAAAACACCTTTAAAAAGAAATAGCTTTAAAACCATAAGATTTGACGTATCAGAAAATAACTCAGATGCTTTACCTGTGACAACAAATGATCAACTGCAAAAATTTCAAATACAGCATCCATAGTTACTTAAAATCAAAACCAAAAAAACCATGAACAAAAAGGGAATTCAACATACCTCCGGCATTTTACAATACATAGCTAAGATGGGGGAAATATATCAGCAATTCCTTTGCGTCTCATAAAATCACGTTTTGCTTATGTCTTTCCACAGCTACCTAAGAATTTTATTAGTTTTAAGATGACTCCTGTTTTCAAGCTAACCATTATATTTGATTAATCTCTAGCAATAATACTTTTGACATATTCACTTTCCAACCATGCTATATGCCTATCTTCTTTTTCTTCTTTGCTAAGACTTACAAAGACAGTATAGATCGAAATACTTTATATATCATTTATATATACATACATGAGGAATTTTTCCTATGTTTATTTATTTATTTTTTTAATCACAAAGTAGACACCAAAATATCTGAAATGATCTACAAGGGTGTAACTTGTGATAGAGATCACGCCACTTATTTCCACTAATTCCATCAAGGATAATTACCACAAGAAGCCTCAATGGATAATATCAAAGTTAGAATAATAACTACGATAAAAACTATTATTACCCAGTTTGATCACCCTTCTTCTCCACTTTGTATTTTCCTAAAACATACCCTTCTTTTCACTGGGTTTCACTTAGGTACATGAAATCCTGTTTTAAAGAATGTGTTACAGCTAATATACATATATGTGAGTACATCTTGTATTAAGCTGTACATACTGATATTCTCTTTGTTCATCTTATTCCAATTTTTTTAACTCTAAATTGAACTTAGCTTATTACAGTCCTTAAGATTTGGTGCTACTTCACTTGGGACAGCATAAGCTATCAGATATTTTTGTCCTAAGTATTGTGAGATTGGGAATGAAAATGTGTTTAAACAGGAATGTTGCACAAATGGTTATCAGCAATGTTCATCCGCTCTTCCTCTCCTCAGTTACTTTAATATAGTATTAGGTAAACTTCTCATATCAAACAGCAGAGAGAGGTCAGGCCAAGTTATTTTGAAGTACTACTCAAAATGCATGTAATTTCTAGGAAATGTCCTTTTTAATTCTTTTTTTTTTTTTAACTTCTATGGAATTTTAGTCTTACATATACATTTGCATCAAGTTATGTAAATTAGAACATGGGATATTAAACAAATATTAGATAAGTAGTAGGTACTGATAAATGTTCCTGCACTGCAACACAAGAATCCTTACAGCTAATAACCTGGGGTTTAGTCACATCAAATTTACACTAGTAATGTTTGAAATAATTGTTAAATTTACATACACACACCCTGAATATGACAGATGGCCAAATTTAATTTATAACTGTTCAAATCTACCACATAAAAATGAAAGAAAACAGCTACTTCTACCACTGAGCTCAAAGCTGGCTCATAAACCAATAACAGAGAAAAAAAATATAAATGAAATATACTGGCACAGCAGCATAAGCACCTCAATATAAGCATTTCAATATCATGGACAAATGCCATTCCTTCTAGTAACAGCATGTGAATATGAAGACAATACTTAGGACAAGTAGGTCATCTATCAGTGCCACTTCTAACTAGGAACAAAGTCCGTTGATATTTTCATGAAAGTAATTTTTTTACCCACAGTGTGCAAATTTGCTACACTTTTTTGTACATCAGTTTTGTCTTAACTTTCCAAAGGCCATTTTCCTATGTACACAGTAAAAAAAGGTAGCACTGTTCCTCTTTTGTTTCTGAGCCAGCATAAGTAATAACCAAAGGTAAAATATAATTTCAGAATAAAATTAATCCACTGCATCTGCAATTTTTTTTTAATATAACCTTACAGATGCCCCCAAGAAACATATTTGAAACATATAATTCCTTACATACTTGAATACTCAGGCCCCTAAGTTAACTGTAATTCTTCATATTTTGACCTAAATGATGCAATTTTTTCCTTTATTTGTATAACCTTCTCCCTGCTCGTAAGAGTTCTTCATGACCAACTACATAAAATGTACACTTAAACTAAGAAATTGCTTCTGAAATGGATGCTTTTCAATTTGAAATTCAGAACCATTCTCTACTTGTAATTGCGTCTAATTTCCCCAAAGATAGGTGAAAAGCCCTTCAAAACTATCAAGAGAGAAGAGAGAAGGGAAGAGGAAGGCATAAGAAATGTAGTATCACAAGTCCAAAAAGTACCACAGCTCATTTTAGGACACAAGTGGGGATCAGCTTACTTTTTAAAAATCAACTGTTTAGCACTCTCATAGAAAATAATGTTCACAGACCACTGAACAAATATACACAGATGTACAAGCAAGAAAATCAGAGCATAAGATGCCCACCAGTTTCAATGGGGTAAAGCTCTCAACTTTGACTAACAGCTTTATTCTAGGAAGTAAAATGTTGGTTGTTGCATTATACTATGGAATGCTGAAGAAAAAAGAATGGGTAAAAGAAAGGATAAATAGTATATTTTGGTAAGATTTCTAGGAAAACTTATGAGGAAAAAGCAGACTCCACTTTCAGTTACAATATTTAAAGGTAGTCCTTCCCCACATCAATACAAAATTTTTTTTTTTTTTTTCATGGAGTTACGAGCTTTAGGTCTACATGTTTTAAAATATCTTCTGTTTTAACTATCATTAAAAAAGCTTTTAAATTCAGGCAAGCTTGAGTGACAGTCACAAAACAACTTCACCACCTTAGTAATTACTTAACCTGATTGTTGATTAAAAACTAAAAATTCTCATAAAGTGTTAAAAACACATCTGCTGCACATATACATAGTAACTGGGAAGTTTTTATTAATTTTGGAGGTTCTTCAAAAAAGGCAAAGCCACTCCTCTAACTTTTTTTGATTCAGTCCAAGACACAAATTTTCATGACAAAATTTATCAAACTAATTCTTTAAACTTTAATTTAGAAAAATATTCCTATAACAATACCATTTCACATTTATAAATTTTCATCCAATGTCATACCAACACATATATGTGTTGTATACATAAAACATACACATCGCATTCCTACATGAAGTTAATGCCAAAACTGTTCTGACCTCCTGAACAGTAACTGGTGAGGTAAATTCCTTGGGGTGAAGGACAGATTTTTGTTCTGCATTTCTACAGGAGACAGAATACAGGAATCCTATAGGGTTCCTATGTGCTTAGTCAAGACACAATAATCTTCTTCAGGAAACAGGCAGGAATCAGGTTGTTGGCAAGAAATCTAAAACATACTCTATCTCACTTTGCACATATTGTGAGGGAACCTTGAACTGTAAAATACTTTCAACTATAAAAATGGTCTTAACACCACTTCTTCCACAAATTTGTAAGAACTTAGAACTGCCAAACTTTCTGTTATGCACTAAAGTATCTAGACTTAACAGCCCCTCAGTGACAAATAAAGTGGAACCATGCAACACAATCTGAAAACAGATTTTATTATAAATTTTATTATAAAATTCCTCTATTACCAAGACAGCAATTGTTACTATTTAGATGTGACTTTTGCTTCTCTTATCCAACTACACATAGAAATTTAGACTGCTAAAAACTGCAGCTACAGTCACTCCTAAAATTTAAGAGAACCAAATCAAAAGTTTTTAGAAAAAAAAAAGTTACTGACCTCTACAAAAAAGCATTGTTACTGAAAGCTACTCTAAAAATAAAAGTCTTTTATTTAAAAAAAATCTCATATCTAACATACTAAAGCAGTCTCAAAACTAAAACTTTCCCCAGTCCTCAGGTTTAATGAAACAATATTCATCATGGGCCCAGAGCAATCAAAAATGTCTCTATATTCCATTTCTCTTTTCACAAAAATCCCTTAGGTTACACAGAATTTCTGGGAACTCCAATTTAGAAGTTTGTAAGTTTTCCCAAATCTTTAGCTAATGAGTTTAGAGATCAAATGGCTGAGCATTGCTTGGATGAAGTATTTGAAACTCCTTTCTCTTTCCAGTTCCATTCCATTTTCTTGTCCCTTTCCTAGAAATCATCATCAGTCTGTAATTCAGGCAAACTGTGAATATCAGTCAGTCACACCAAAAATATAACCACTGTAAACAAGAAAGAAAAAGCAAAGGATACTGAAATGACACGAAAGTCATAACAGAACTCTAGAGCAAAAAGGTAAGATGTACCTAACATAGCACCAAACTGCATATATGTGGGCATATACATCTGGGCACATATAAGTTTGAAATGACCTAATTATTACATTTGCACAGACATGCAACAGCCATCCCAATATAAAAAGTTCTGTCTGTCCCTTTTTATAATGACTACTGTGGATAATGCTCAAAGCCCGATTTTAAAACTCACTGAGACTGAGCTAGAGAGGTAGCTATTTCATCCCATGAAAATATTTTCAAATGGGGCAGAATTTATAGAGTTGAAAAAACACTGCTTTGATTTCCTGCCTGCCTTTGCAGAAACACTGCAACAAAACTAAAAACCCCCAAATCCATGTTGCCAAAGCAGTGGCAATAGTAATATCATAGCAGCAATCACTGGGAGGTTACAGAGTATCTACAATCAATGATGATAAGAGAGCTGAACAAGGCAAGGCTCTTGAAACACCCTGTCTAGAAAACATTCCTCTCCTCCTCACCAATCTGTTCACACACAACTGTCTTAGCATCTAGTTACAAGATTATATACCCGTTTCCACAGCCTTTCTATGTACAACAGAGATACAATTAACAACAGGAAATTAAAAATCTGAAGGCTTTCAGCTACGTGACTTTGAAATTTCATTCTTTCAGTTTAGGCTTGGGGAGGGCAGAGACAATTGGTTGCATTTTTCATATGCAACTTTTTATTGCGATAAAAAAACACAGAAGGGAATCCAGCCTGAAAATGGCTGAGGACCATACGGAACATGAATGAAAATATAACCACAACATCATGCAAATTAGCAGAAATTATGGTTGGTTTAAAGGTAATAGTGATCTGTCTAGAATGCCGTGTTTAATTCCAACAGTTTTCCTTACCAAGCAAACTAATTTTCAACTCACACATTATTAATTTATGAACTTGATCAGATATTCATGTGACACTATGCTTGGAGTCACTTTACTCTTCAATTAGAAGTTGTCAAAGCTAAAAAGTTAGCTTAATACTAGTTTTTTTGTGAAAGGAATCATGCATACTTTCAGGAATAAAGGCAACCGAGTGAGCAGCAAATCCCAGTGCTAATGAAATCATACAATTTCAGAAGTTCCTATTTGTCTTAAAAAGCACTTCCATAAACCGGGGTTATGAATTATAGCTACCTGCAATAAAATGGAATTAGGATTTAATGACCCAAGAGTATGATTGTATGAGTATGATGTCCCATTAACAGTTCTGTCAAAAAAGGATAGCCATTCTTTCATTAACTAAATTACATTTACCTTATGAAGGAAAAAGAAACGGCCTCTTTACACTGCTATAAAAGTTTTACCTTCCCACCAGCTTGTTCGAATAGTCTCATACAAATAGGCACCAAGCTCACAGAGCACATTTTCCATTGTCGTCCTCACCCTATTTCATTTAGGACATCTCTTCAGTGAGTAAAGACACTTCAGAGTTTTCCCCTTGCATTTCTCTTGTGGAGCAGCTTCGAACTGGCAGCATTAGCTCAATTTTGGGGCAGGTGGAGGGCCTTAAAAGGCCTATGGGTATGAGATTTTATGAGTTTGTCTGGAAGGACAGCAGAGAACTGGATTCCCTAATCCATGAGGTCCTTTCCACACCTAATTTCTAACAATTCACTTCAATTAGCTTCTCCAAAGACCTCTCAGTTGCCTTCTGTACTATGTTCCTTTTGAACACGCAACCTAAAAGTGCCCCAAGAATGACCTATGTAAGGGAATACAGATGAGGACCTAACCAGCATCCAGAGCTGTAAATTCAGTTAATTTCTTTAACTCTTAGCAGTGTCTGCCAGTACACCAAGACAAAATCGAGTGAAGTTTTGGGAGTTCCCACACACACACACACACACATTTTTAGAAAGGCAAAATGTTTACACAACACAAAAAAAAACATTTATAATCCCTGTGGTGGGCTCACTCTGGCTAGCAGCTAAGCCCACAAAGCTGTTCACTCACTCCCCGTCCCCTACCCCCCGCCCTGGATGGGGGAAGAAAATAGGAAGAGCAAAAGCAAGAAAAATCATGGGTCAAGATAAATATAGTTTAATAGGTGAAGGAAAAGAAGAAGAAAAAAAACAAAATAAGTGATACAAAGGCAATCACTCACCACTCCCATGGGTAGCCCAGCTACTCTCTGAGCAGAACGCTACCCAAAACCCCCTCCCCTCCATTTTGCCACATAACATCATCCTAGCAACATGGAATAGCTTTAGTCAGTTAGGGTCATCTGCCTGGTTGTGTGTCCCCTCTCAACTTCTTGTGCACACCCAATCTAGTCACTGGGGGGTGGGTAGAGTGAAAAACAGAGAAGGCCTTGCCACTGTGCAAACACTGTTCAGCAACAGTTAAAACGAGTGTGTTGTCAACACTTTTTTGGTCACAAATCTAAAACCTAGGACCATACAAGCTACTATGAAAAAAATTTAACTCCATCCCAGCCATACCCAGTTGTACTCAGAAGTCTTGCTTTCTTCCCTTGACCTTTCTGTCATGTGTGACCAGTGAATTTTATCTAGCCACACACTGTGGAAACGCCAGGTGTGAGGATTTTAACCACCATTAACAATTCTCAAGTGCTTAGGGCTGACAATTTTTTTTGCCTTAACTTAAAAAGTGAGGGAAGTCCTGCACTGAGAAAAATAGGCTATATGGAAAAAACAGACCTTCCTTCTTTCCTCATTATAGGCATTTTATTACAGAAAACATTCTGACCACCTCTCCATACTAACTGTATCATTATTTTAAAAAGTCTTAGAACTCTGAAGTAGTTAGAAACACCTAAAATATTATGGGGAACACACACTAGTCAAAGATTCCACTAAAAATACAGAAGCTTATAACTACATTTTAAGTTATCAGAAGTAGGGCTTTGCAAAGAAAACGGTCCGCCATCACTACCTACAGGTTCATGAGAGGGAGTCAGCATAGCAGAATTAGCAGCTTTCAGCTGTAAAATTACTAATTCCAGTAATACAGTACATTAAACATGCCATTTGAGATATATGCCAACTTAAACTACCACATATGGCACATCTATCTAATTATCACAGTTTGTGTTTTCATATGCAGAGCTGTTCTAGTTTTTAAACAATGTGTCAAAATGCACCATTTTATCTGAAAACAGAAAATGCCATCTTTTATAATACCAGTAGGTCAATACTGTATTTTTAACATGCAGTACACTACATGGGGGGGGGGGGGGGGGGGGGGGAGGAGGAAGTCTCTCTAATGTTTTAGTAATGCTTTTAGCTTTCTTATTAGTAAAATGTTAAGGTGCAAAATGAATTTTAATAGTAGAATAAGTTTCTCAAAGGTAGTAGTTTTGTTTTTCCTTTCAAGTCTTTAATTCACCTATTGACATACTAAGTCTTGACAATGGACAAATAAAACAATCAAGTTAGTTATTCTCCCGCTTTTGCATGTGATTAAAAAATACTGTGAAATAGCACGTGTGCAGACATCAGTTGGAGTGAAGACAGACCTCACTTGTGTTCCTTCTTCGTGTGCAATTTGACCTCACTCAGAACAATTGCTATTGCAGAATCATACATTCTAATTGTGGTTCAATACAAATCATGCCCTAAAATATTTGATTTCAGATTCCCCAGCTGGTGCTTGGTGTCACTTCAGCTGTTCAGAGGGATTTTTTTTTAATGTTCTTTTGTGTAAATAAGCAAAGAGCTCACACATAATTACCATGAAACATTACATAATCTTAATCTCTCCTTTTGCAACTCAAAGAGGACCATGTATTTTTATACAATAAAATAAAAATGTGCATGGAAACAAACAGTTAACAACTTAGTAGCCAAATAACTATGTAGCAGCCATTCCAAATGCTTTTGGTTCTTGTTCAGGAGTACAAAATAAAGGTAAAGATACGCCACTGTCATCAACTGCATTTTCCACTGTCTCCCTCAGTTCTCGCAAATTGTAGGTGGTATTTTTGATAACTTATTTCAACAGAAAGCCAACGATATCAAGATATACTTGAACATACTGTCTCATTCTATTTTACAGATTACATTATAAGTAAGAAAATACAAGAGTTTAAGAAATGCCTTCCCATTTTTTTCCCTGTTTGTTTTTAAATGAACGTCAAGTCCTTGAATGTGCAATTACCTTTACAGGTTTCTATTAAGCTCAAAATTAAACACATGCAAAAATAATGTTTAATTTTTTTCTGAAATAATTTGAAAGGTATTAGAATTTGAACACTAAACCAAAACATTTTTTTAGATTTTCATTTACAATAAATAAATTAGAGCAAGAGTTTTAAAAGAATAAAGGCTTGTGTAAACAACTGGACTATCCAGAATATAGGAAAACCCTAAGTATTCCAACTTTTTTCTTACTGAAAAGCAGAATGGTGTATATATTCGATTTCTTCCATACATACTTCATCAGTCTCCTCCCTGATAAAAAGTCCAAACAATCCTTCTAAAAACATTTTATGTAATAATAAACAAAAAGAGGGCAATTTGACTTCGTGATTACTATTTTAAGTCAAAATGCCAATATTTCCTTACAATTTTTTAGACAGGTTACCTGTGCCTTTTAACACTTCAGATTATAACTTTAATTACAGAATCTTTCCCACTAATTGTTTAGTTTTTGATAATTCAGTCAGTTCCATACTTCTTCATAAATTTTGATTTCCACCTTCAAAACTAAAATAAAACAAGTATGTTGGAACAAAAGAAAAAATTTAGTGCTTGTAACGAGAGCAATTATTTGCAAACGGAAACAAATTCTAGAAAATGTTTCATTTGAAGAGGATTTGTAACTGAATCTGGATTAGATCTAACGCTTCTCTTTTAAAATGGACCTTTTAGCAAGACTGGCATACACTAACATAAAGCCAGTATTTTCCTACACGGAATTACTGAACAGATTTACAAATATATTAAAAAGCCAGTCTATACATAAAGACACAGAATTATTATTTTTATATCAGAAAATCCAGCCACGTTTTTAAGCAGAACCAAAGAATAAGACAATTACAAAATATTATTTATTACATGCACTAAGTTTTTATCATTTGTTCTGCTTTCGGCATTAGTAAAGGATTGCATTTCTGCATTAAAAATTGAAAAGAACTTTTAAAACAATGTAATTTTTCTTGCAAAGAGACCATGAACTAAAAGAAAAGGCTATAAAACTCTTATCCCAAAAAGGGAGAACATGGATATTTGCCAAGTTCAGACTGATAATCTGTATTATATACCTATTTTTGATAAACATCTGTTTATAACTGAAAAGGCATCCTACATGATCCTCACCAAAGCACATGTGTTATTCCTGTATTCATCGTTTACTTGACTATATTAAAATTGTAGGAAGAAAGACATCTCCAAATACAGATTCAAACAGCTCTATCCAGCTGAGAAAAGTTCAATTACAATTGTTTGCAAGGCTAGAAAATTGTGAGAACACATCCCTCCTCAGAGGAAAAGGCAACAGTAAATGTTAACTACCATAGATGAGCACCAGGAAAAAAAAAAAAAAAAAGAAAAAAAAACCCCACAAAACATTCCTTTGCTAGAAAAACGAAAACCCTTAGAAAGAAAGAACTCTTCTACCAAAAGACCTGGACTGCAATCATATACAGATTTTTTTTTTTTTAATATACACACACTACTATTCATCTATCCCTATGTGAAAACACACCAATATGGGACTATGTAGACTGGATGTATATTCCACCTTGTGTAAATTCAGTACTTACCTGAATTTAATGTTTGTATACAGAAACTGCTGGTAATTTTACTGCCTTCGTAGGAGTGTCTCCACTCACTTTCCTGGGAGGCAGTGGTAAATAGGAAAGAAATTGTCATTTTCAGCCCTTATGTTTAACAGACAAGAAAAAACATTTGTATTCCTTTTTGCTGAAAGTAATAGAACATCGGCAGTGGAAAGATGGAAGAACTGTATCTCACTGTACTAACCCGCCTATATAAAGAGTTTGGGCAACTCTAAGAAATGCTCGACTTCAGTGGAATATTTGACCTCAAGCAACACAAAGAATGGGAAACAATTTGTCAGGTTTTGATTACTTCCAAAAATCTTCACCCTATCAAAACCGGGAAGTTTTACTTACCACAAAGTCTGAATTCATCAGACAAAGTGACGGTTATATTTTACTGGCAGAATTTTCATTCTGAACATCAAGTATAAAAGTAGAAGTAAATAAGAAAATGCATGTTAAACTGCTTATGAAATAAACTACAAATTTTCCAGCACTTAGAACATGCAGAACTACTACTCAGATTGAGAATTTAAAGGTTTGTAGAGGGAAAACTTGGAGCTCTAAAAACTAACTTGAAGATTAAAAATTGAAATTAAATACTTGTTGAGACTGAATCACTGGCTTTTTCCAAAATAAGCAGCATGCACATAGTATTTTTCGGATGAAATTTATCTTTCTAACTATCTTCAGCATCTATAAGATGGCCTGTCCAGCAAGATTCCTTAATTTCCCCCATGGAAGGCGACAAACATAGGGGACATCCAACACCTTGAAACAGATTACACCAGTAAATTATTTCTACCCAGAAGAAACATCTATACAGAAATCCAATACAAAAACCATCTTTTGCTTTTGAGCAAGGGAAAAAGAAATTGGGGAAGTGATAATCCCCTTAGAATCCAGCATTTAAATGCTATGTGAAAACTGCTGCACTCTAAAGGGATTAACATGACGGAACCTGCTTAAAGCAGAGTAAAACTTTATTTAATATGGAGAGATAAAGTCTACTCAAATGTCCTAAGGTATCTTGGTCTTTCCCTCTACATAGAGACTTACCTATGAGGATTCCAGAATATTCATGGATCTGAATCGGCACTACAGTTCACACATCTGTTTCTTTATAAACTGGGATCACTTCACTGAAAATACGCCATCATTGGTTTGCCAATAAACTGCATTACAATTCAGTAGATAAATACCAATAGCACTTTTTCCTCTAAATTGGCATGGCAACATTACACCTCTTTCTAGACGTACTGAAGTAGGTCATACTACAAATATGAAATTTATATTAGTTCCTGAAAGACTTTTAGTTTTAAGCACACTTGACTTGAATATCAGATAGCCATCATCAGCTTATCTGCACCTCCCAAGTAAGCACACTTTACAGTATGAAAACCTCATCACACAAAAACAGTGCTACTAATATATACTAATTTACACCAAAACCCCTGCATGTTTTCTTAGTTTTGTCTTCATAGAATCTTTGACAGGTAAAAACCATCCAAATTAAGACAACTTAATGCTTACAACTACCAAGAGCATTACGATCACCTCTTCTGATCTCCTATGCAATAACATTTCACAGAAAAAAAATGCCTGCATTATCTTAGGAGCCCATTTAACTCTATGCATATTTTTAGGAAGAGGTCATGAAATTTTAACTGCAGTTGAAATACTGCAACCCTTAGTAAATTGTTGTCATCACTTCTGAAAGTCTGTATTGGGAGAAACAAGGCACCCAAATCAGAACTGGCCATTCTAGTAAAAAGCCAAATACTTAAAGATAAATAAATAATGAAAAAATCAATGATCTTCAGACAGCCAATACAAAGCCGCCAAAATTTACAAGCAGAGACTTCTTTACAAAAGAAAATACACAAAAAGAATTTTGCACAAGATGAAACTTAACAAGTTCCTGGACTAGCCAACACTGAAAGCACAGTAGTCATATGCACCATATTAAGAAGTTATTCCATCAAAAAAGGACAAAAAGTGGATAAACAATGAGGAGTTTATTCTTCCTCATTCTGAGCATATGCATGTGTGTTGAAGAAGGGAAAAATCAAGGTACTCATTTTACAATTATAGATGACTAAATTTTGTGCCCTTCTAATGTCTGCACCCTCCAAATCAGAAAGTGCTAAGCTAACAAAGTGTGAAGGACAGAACTGGAACTACTTCTAATTAAAACCCACATTCTTTCAAACTGTAAGTACTATCAAAAACGTGAGCCATTGGAAAAGATAATACAGAAACAGGAGAATGATTAATTACTAATCAACAAAGTACCATTTAAAAACTGAAATAAATTAAAATTAACTAGGTAAAAATATATTATTTAATTCAAACACTGACCTTGCTACCACTATCCGCTCTATGTCTCTAAGACTAGAAAGTTATAAAACATTTGCATAAACTGAGAGAGTTTTGTCTTTAAAAGGTACAAGAAACCTAAAGGAGGACAAATATAACTGCCCATTTAATTGATTTTTCTCATCAAGAGCATGCTAGACTAAAGCTCTGAGGCTACCAATTACATGTGGATTTCTACATACACTAAAAATACTGTTTTTAACAACCTAACTGATTTAAAATCTGGCTACCTGAGGAAACATTTGTTTCCTTCTTCTAAATACTAGTTTTTCAGGGAAAGAACTCATGATGAACTCAAGTAAAATGAAGAGCTACTGGCTACACAAAGTAACGTATTTTTTATAGAGGCTCTTTCCTGTCCAATCCTAAGAGTTTACCTGCTCATTGCACAAAATTGTCCCATCTTTTTTCTGGTTATTTGGGATCAATTAATCATAAAAAAAGAATTTATTCATTTAACATATCATGTTGGCACTTACTAGAACAGCTAGTCATAGATGCAGATCCATACAGAACTAGACAGCTTATAAAATTATAAAGTATGTATTTTATTATTGTTAAAAGCAGTGCAAATACTAGATGAGCACTTGGCATTACCAACCTAAACAAAACCACAAAAACTTATATCCCTGAAAAAAAAAATCTTTGTAAAGTTCACACTTCCTTTTTTTTTTTTTGAGCATTTCACTATGCTAGAAATTACATGCTGCTTGAGGAAGAGTAAGCTCAACAAAAACTGGCAGACTTGGGTGTGCTGCACTGCACAGTGAATGACGCAGAAGTTAGAAGTGATATAATTATAAGGAGTTCTTGGGAAATCCAATTTTTACTTTAGATTGACAAAGTCGCCAAGTGTTCATCTAATACGGTAAACAGAAGACATACAAAGAATGAAGTGTGCATACACATGCAAGACAGAAAACAAACTCCATACGTGTTCTATGTCTAACACTTCTCACTGCAACAATTCATTTTTATAAAGCTTTAAGGCATCCAGTAGCAGCATTTCATTGCAGACCTTTGAAAATCAGCACAGACAGAATGTCGGAAGAGCTTCTCTTGTTCCACAAAAGTTTTCTTCAAATCCAGGTCAATAAACTGCTAAAAAACCACCTATTTCTCTTTTCTTTTTTTTTTTTTTTTGTGTTCCTCAGGAAAACTGTTGGTAGGCTGCCAGATTACAATAAAACATAAATATTCTATAACTCCAGTTCAATACTGCCACAAAAACAGTATCTGCTGCAGCACCTGAATTGCTGCTGCTGCTGCTACTACTACTATACACTATCCTACCTACATTCTGGCATTTCCTAATGCCAGATTACAAATGGAAACAAAATGTAAACCTCAGCTAGATGAAGCTCCAACTTGGCATATGGCCCAACTGGTCTTTCCTCCCCCTTCCCTCATAGCCATGATATTTCACTGCCCAACTCTTTGGGAATACATTCTGAGATAGTTTTAATTCCATAAACACACTGGATGCTCAACAAAGCCAACTGAATGGACACGTGCCATTTCCCACTTTTCCAGTGCATGACTTCATATAAATATTTTCAATAATTTATGTTATAAAAAGAAAGACTCCACAGTTGTATATTCAGTTAAATATTTGTAATTTCTTGTGTAATTTTAAAAATCAGAGTTTAGAACACACTAGGATGATGATAAATTGCTGCTGCCTCTCATTATCTGGTTCTCTATGGAGAATTTTCTTCCCCATATTGCCAATGGAGAATCTAAAAAGAACTAAAGTCACTACTTGAAAATAAAATAAAATACATGTACGTACAAATCTTCCAAGAGCTTTGGAGGTGTGCACTATGGTTCTTGATTCAAGCAAACAGGTGCCACTCTATGAAGTGGGGGAAAATAGTATGAATGTGTGAAGCTCTTTATGTGGGAAATTACAAGAGAGTTAAATGGCACTGAGCAAGGCACAAAAAGTGCTTTTAAAATAGAAACAAGGGAACATGCAGAGAACCTCAGTATCTAATTTAATTAATGATTGAGAATGCAAAGACTCCAACTGGTGAAACATTAGCAGCAGCCATGAATTTCACTGTAGTTCTGTATAACAAGTAATCTTACCTGAGTGATTCTCAAAAAAATGTCAACACATCGATTGTATTTTTCATCTGATCCTGTCAATGCTGAGATGACAGGCCCTGCAGGATGCAGTGAGAGATCAATGATGAAAAACAGATGTTTAGTCTTTTCACAATCAAAACCTACAAGACCAGGCAAATACGAAATTCTGTCTGAGATTCATGCTTCTTTATATCCAACAAACGCTAATGTTACATAACCACTTTCATATACATAAGTTGACAAGGGTGTCTCTTCCTCACTTACAAGGCATCTGACCCCACATCATTCATATCACCAACGTATAACTTTAAACCTGGTCCCTAATATACTATTCTTTCAAGTGCTATCTGGTCACATAGCTAGGTATTTACATCAGCTACTTCATATGCCAACCTATGTTCTCTGGCCTTCCATGAAGGAGACTTAATTTTCTCCATCAATTATGCAGAACACTTAAACCTTACACAAAATTTATGGCATTTCAGAAGTCAAGAAGAGCAATTCACAATAGCGTTGCTCATAACTAGCTCAAGCAAAGAATGATAAATTCATATTCAAAAGTTACAAAGGCATGTTAGTATCGTACAGTTGGGAGCTGACTTCCATAGACGTGTTTCCAGATACTGCCTTAAACTGACATTTCAATCAGACCAGTTAAGTACTTGCAAATGAATTTTAATGTTTGGCTATAATCAAGAACAGCACGTTTAATATTAAGTAAACCCCAATCAGATTCAACCATAATTAATTATCAAATATGTTAAAGTGAAAACAAGTTAATATGGGGGATGGGAATTTAGATAGTTGTCATTTTATTATGTATTAAAATATTGAATATGTCTATTAAATACAGGGGAAATTTAAAACAGAGTATCCTGACAATAATTTCTCTATTTTTTAAATTAAAATATAAGCAATGTAGTTAATCCTTATAATGCTATGAATAATCACAAATTGGGATGCAGATACCCCTGAAATCAAAACAAAAATAGGATGGAATAGAACCTTAGGAGACTGTAATGTAACATTTAAAAGATCTCTACATTAAACTCTGGTTTGATATTTCCTTTGGGGGATGGAAAGACAGAATGGCCCTGAATACCAGGGTGAACGTAAGGAACCTGATAGTTTCCTAAAGCCCCGTCATGCAGCCAGAAAGAAGATAGTAGTACATAGTAATTAAGATAGTAAATTAATAGTCTCGCACATGCACAGCACACTCATTTAGTCCAACTGCCAAATACCAAGTTCCAATTTTACATGTTTCCATGTTACTAGAAATCCTTAAAAGAATCACAAGACTGAGCTAGCCAGCATGAGCACCAAGCATACCCCACTACAGAGCATACTACAGTACACCAGAAATTCATACCAGACACGAACAATATAATTCTTTTCATTTACAGACAATTGTATTTGTTGTCAGAATAAACACAAATATTTTTGCTAAGTCCATTATAACGGTGACAGTTCAAAAACATGTTTATCAGCTTCATTACTGCACAGATATATTTGATAAACAGGAAAAAACGTATTACAGTTTTAGATCGAAGTACATTAAGAATTTTATGCTAGTGTGAAACAAATACAGTTAGAAAACCAAAAGGCCTACCTAGAAACGACCATCAATAAGAGCCAAAAAAGCAGCCTTTCCATTTCTAGTATGTATTGCGTTTTATACCATGACACTGCAGCCTCTGGGGGTCAGATTAATTAAGATCAACAGCAGCTGCAGTGCAACGTGAGAAGCACACTGCCACAGCTCTCACCAGTCCAGCCCAATTACCTGCATCATTCCAACACTGGACAACTGACAACTACCATACTCCTCACCAAGTCATTAACTCCCACTGGCCTACTGTTAAATGTTAAAAAACAAACCAACCTCTTTTTAAGATGGACTGCAAAGCTGACTGCACCCACTGCAGGATGCAACGATGAGTCCCAGAGAGACGTTCACCAGTCAAATCTTTACAGATGTTGCTTAACTTTATGCTAGATCTGTGTCCAAAGCCAGAAATGAGATAGCAATCAGGTGTAAGCCCTCCTCCCAAATCGCTCAATGCTCCATTTCTAAAAGCCAGTCTGACTAATTCACTAAATCCAAGGTTTTTCTCCCCTGGCCAAAAAGCTTCTGATCACTGACGAAATAAATTCTGTGGTCAACCACTGAGGACAATATCTAAGTTAATGCAATTAATTAACAAACAAACAAGATCAAAGAGTATTTGAAAAAAGGTATTGCTTGTTACAGGTTGCACCCATTAAGAAAAGCAAGAGCATGTTTCTTTTCCTGCACAAGGAAAACAATTAAGAGATTCAGACATTCTCGTTTATATTTTTTAAATATTGGCTCTAAGACCTATGTTCTGACAAACTTCCATTAAAACTTTGATCTATCTGCAAAATACCATCAAAGTATTGTACAGAAATTTTAAACTTTATGAAAGAGGAAAATTTTAAATTTTCAGTGCATACCAACTTCAGCTATTTTTCTTAGGGTTTGGTTTTGGTTTGGTTTTTTTTCCCCCCAGAATGCATGAGTCCAGAAAATAGATATTCTTGATGAATAATTGCTTTACAGAAATCTCAACTTTATCAAAAACCAATACTGTTACTAGAAGCACCTTCATCTACATAAGCCTTCTAATCTAGGAATCTTCCAAGGAGATTCACTTGGTTTTCAATTATATTGAAAACTAGTCAAAAGCAATCACAAGGAAAAAAGTTGAAAATTATTAAATATGGCATTTCCCTGTGATAACAGCCGTCCTCACTTTGTTCTTTATTTTGCCAACCAAGTGCACATATAGTTAGTCTGTATCATTTATTAAAGTTAGACTAATCATTCCAAATCTACCACAAGTTGTTTTAAACTTTTGTTATACAAGACAAAGACACAGCACTTTCTTGCAAATCAAAGCCATTTACTATGTCAAAATTTATTCACTCATTAAGATGAATAAGTCCCTATATGTAGAAAAAAATCAGTGCAAAATTTCTCCTTAAACTTCCACTCAAAAATTGTCTAAGCCTACCAAATGAGAAGCTGCTAAGTGATAGTACACTGGGTGAGTTAGATATGTAACAATCTCAAGATCATACCAAGTTACATATTCAGTTTCAGCTCCCTTTTAAATGTAAAATACTAAGGATCTGCTGGCTAACAAGCTAACTTTTTTTTATTCTGTTCCAGTAACCAAGCAACAGACAACTGTCCAACTGAGAATTATCCCTCTGAACAGCTGGCAATCAACACTTGGGGGGTTTTGGTGGTTGGTCTTTTTTTTTTTTTTTTTAAACTAGTAGAAAGATCCGTGATTCCAGTGATTACTTTACAAACCTACACAGCTCTAGATTCCACTTCTGAAATCTCTATTTAGTCATTTCCTCAGTCCCATTATCCCCAAAATTACTCATATAAGTAAATCTTTACAACAGAATCTGAGAATCTTAGGTATATACTTATGAAGTCTCTAATTACCTAATGCTAACACTTTAGAAAAAATTAAAAGTATCAAGAATAAAAGTGAGATGCATTTATTGATGTATGACAAACCACCTTCAAGGAACCATGACAACAAACAGCTAATAACTAACGCCATTCTTGCTTCTAACTCCATTACTCTTTTTTTCTCTTCCATAGCTGAAAAAGCAGTGTTTCACTTCAACATTATTTCAAGTGTTGATTTTTAAACCAGATTCTTTTCCCTACTAGACTTTAGGTTATTCTTAAGAGTTATAAATTAACATGACAATTCCTTTATTATATAAAGGAATAACAGTGAACCATGCTTGATATATTATACCTTCCCCCTTCCTAACAGTTTAATGGGAGTAATGAAGCTAGAAAGCAAACTTACAAATTCCTGTAAAGTTGTGTTACTTACACATTCAATGTGTTTGAAAGGTTTTTAAGAGTCAGAGACTTTACAAAAGGGCAGTTGCACAAAAGTTAGCTAGACAATCTCCCATAACACATGAATATTTTTAAAAACTCTGATATTCAAATGCAAAACATGTCAAATACAAGTCAGTTGGTAAAAACATAACATAGCCACGCAACACTTCATACACTCTCTACACAAGGCGGGGGAGGAAACTCCCACCTTTTGTATTCTCCAAACATTCCGATCACTACTGATTAGAAATCTGCTATAAAAACAACACAGCTAATCTATTGTTAAAAGCAGTAAAACCTTACACCCGTTTAATTTTGTTTTTATTAATCTCTGCTCTTAATATGATCTAATTTCAGTACGCACATGACTTCATATTCCAATAAATTGAAAAACACTGACCGAGCTCAAATTCACCCAAGCACCAAGTTCAGAGCAGGCAAGATCCTGTTGCAAGATAAACAACATGATGCGATGCAACATAATTTTGTGCATGCGTGTGTGCGCGTGTGTGTACGTGTGAGACTGGGGTGGGAGCGCAGAGAGAGAGAGAGAGAGAGAGCAAGAGTGCACGAGAGAGAAAGCAAGCGAGAGTGCACGCCAGCATTCGCAATGGAAAAAAATACATATGTCCAGAGTAGTTTTCAGTCCAGCGCTCACTATAATTCAGAATGGAGAAACAGATAAGACAATGAGAGCTTAATACAACAGCAACAGTGACCTTTTTTATATTATTCAAAACAAAACCATACATTAAAATAGCTTCACAGAATGGCCACTTTCTTTATGAAGTTCACTTCATTAATACTAAAGTAGCATGGCTACATCTCTATTTAAATTTTGGACCAGAACCTACTAGTCAATACACACTCTGTAGTTCTCTGCAGAAAGGATCAGCACCATTTAGTTTAAAAGTAGGGCATATTTTGCCATTTTAATTTCATTTCCACTAATCTAGGGGGACAAGCCTGAACAGAAAAGAATCAGGGATAATCTAAGCACAATAACCAAAGTCAAATTGCAGAAGTCCAGACAATTAGAAAAAGTCAGCTGGTAACCTGGAAAGAAAACAATAAATTGTGTACTCAAAAAATAAGACTGTAATGGATGGTAATGTATTTGTACACTGCTTCCTATTTTGTAAACTAAAATGTTCAGTGAAAAGCTGTTTTTTCCTTCAATTTCTTGTAATTAGAGCTGCCATATAATTCTTCAGTAATTATGTCACCTTTTGATGCACAAAAAATAATTCCAACAGAAATCAGTCTGCATATTGAAGTCCTATATCACAGAGGAAAAAAAAAGAACACTATTAGATCATAGGAACTACTCATGACTTCTGTATTACAACCAACTTCCTCCTTTCCAAACAGCAACTTACTCAGATTGTGCTAAAACTTTTTGGAAATACAGAAAAGTTTCACAGAAGCTTCGGCGAGAGAACATTCCATAGTGAAATGTACATTAAACACATTTAGAGTCACAAGCATCAGAAGTACCGACTAAGTAACTTCTATTAGGAAAACAGAATAATTGTTTAAGAAACTTTGTAAGAAAAATAAACCGCATCTTTATATTAGCTATTTCACAAGGGTTGTATTCCCTAATGCTATATGAGCATGAGAGTCTGGAAGAAACTCAAAAGCCATCAGCTCAGGGAATGCCAGGACCTCCGAAAATTCCATGGGCTGGTGGTCAAATGCAAACAGAAAGACTAACGAGAGCTAGCCGCACTGGAATCCATTTCTCATCCCTGTTCCATCCTTTAGCAGGTATCAGTCGCCAACTTCCTTAAAACACTCATTTTCTATATGACACAACGTGGCTGCAAATTCAAAGCAGACTGTATGAAGTCAAACTGGAACTTCATTTGCACCTGTTACAGTGAAACTGCTTGAGCCTCTCGCTGCCCTAGTTATTTATATTATTACTACTGATTTTAAGATAGAATGTGCTTATGTCACAACCGTTTTACTCATGTCATTCTAGCTTGCTAATTTTTATTTTTCAAAGGTTCTTCTGCTACTACCGCTGTATCTTTACAATTTTCTGCACAAAAAATATGTAATTCTGATTTAATCAGAAAACAGAAGAACTATGCTAGAGCACTGAACAAAAGATCTAATCTTTGGAGCGTCCTTTCCAAGCGAGTGTAAATAAACTGTAGTAAAATGAAAAGGCTTGTAATTTGGTATTTGGAATATTCTTCATAAACACCAATTTTCTGTAACATCCTTGCATATCTGATACCACCTCATGTATAATGCAGAAAATCTATTTCATTTTCATCTATTGACAGTGAATTTAATTTACTATTGCGGCTCTTTACCCAGATTATGTTATTAATTCTGCAATCAGGCTCTTTTGAATGCTTTTATTTCTTCCAAGAGTTTTCACAATTCTACATTGATTTTTTCCCACCCTAACATACCTTTCAAAATAAAAGACCATTTTTTCTAACTTTCTGAAGAAAAGTAAAAAAAGAAAAAAAACCTCAGAGACAACAAGCACCAGTTCATAAACGGTATCTGTCAACAGGACAAGTCTACATGTATCACTTTAACCTCTGACATTTAAGTATTATAAACTACCTTCATTAAGGATATGTACAACAGGTGCATTAAAATTTCTACATCAAAAATCATCATTGTAAATAGACCACAATCTCTCCATTGATAAAAAATTATCCACTTCTGTCTGACACTAAAGTTAGAGGAAAGAAAAGCTAAATGCTCCAATGTTAGTGTTCTGTTTACATCCATACCAACTGCCTTCACTATTTTGTAGAATTCAGTCATCTTGTTAAACTAGATCAAATGCAAAGCAGCTCTTATTTTTGCAACAAAAAAGAATCGGTAACAGCTAGTCAACTCAATTCTAAATCACCAGTTATTCTTCAAAATAACAACATCAAAACACCAAAAATAGTGTTAGCTATGTTATTATTTCGCATCAGTTTTTTTAAAAGTCCTCTAGAACAAAGTTCAATTACAGAATGCCAATTTGTTCATCTTTAGGAAAAAAAACCCGATTATTTAATTGCAGAAGCTGAAATCTTGTATATAATTATGTAAGACTCCTTCTTCAGAAATCTTATAAAGAAGAAATGCTAAATCAGGTATTTATTATTGTTATACGCAAATATTAAAAACTTCTTTCTTGTGCATTAATACAGTTGATAAAATACTCATTTCTTTATTCATCAAAGTATTTCACTTTTATAATAGAGTTTTCTTCCACCATCATGATAAACATAATATAAAGAATATCTAAAGAGCAGCACTTGTTCTCTTTACTTCACTCCAGAGCCAGTGAACAAAGCAGTGAAGCAGAAAGAAGGTACATAATGGATTTAAAGTAAATGGCCCATTCTTTAAGAGGCGGCCTCTCATTTTTACTCATTCTAACTTAATTGTCATTACAATGTCTGGAAACTTCAAACGAACAATTATTTTTACGCCAGCTGTCAAGTTGGTTCCTTAAAGCTAGATTTTTTTTTTTTTTTAAACTAACACAAAGCAATCAAAATGTTAATGAAAATATTCTTTTGCAGAAACATTGTAAACCTCTTTAAACATATTTCAAGCAGTTAGTGCCCAGTCCATTCCATACACCAAGACAGACAGAACATTTATATTCACTGTTGCACTTTGTAACATACTTTTCTGAGAAACAACGCTTACAGCTGCACTGGAAGCTTAGTCGTCAATACATGAAACACACTGACACGTACATACATCCCTTGGGATTTAAAAAATAAAGAATTGGCTAATTTTTGCACCTACCTGGGTAAAAATCTTTGGATTTAGACAGCTTGATGGTGGCCCCAGTCTCTTTCTGCAACTGAACAATTGTCTGTCCTCCCTTCCCAATTATAGATCCAGCAGCATAACTAGGTATGAGGACCTTTAGAAAATACTGGCCATCCTCTGAAAAATTGAGATATGCATGGTTAATATGGCTTACAAACTTTGATTTTTTCCTCCCCAGACCCACAAATAAACAAAATATGTTGTTTTAAACTCTTCTGGTAATTCATGCATTTACATCTAACCAGTTGCGTCATTCTACAAGACATGTTTAGACTATGCCTTTGACATTTTACAATATGTACGTTTATTCTGAGCAAATTAAAGAATCCACACAGATTCCTTAATTCCGTAAGAGGATAAGAATAAAATCCAAAGTACATTTCAAAGGTGGATTTTTTCCCAATGGCAACCACAGCATGCAGAAATTATCAGACCCCTTTAAAAAAAATAAAGCCCTGCACAAAAACGTGCCTAGTGACAACTACAACCTTGCTTGAAAATACTGCAAAAGAAATGCCAAAACTAAGAAGGAATGAATTGTAAATTCTGATGGGCTATTTGTTTGTCATTAGCAAACACATGAGAATAGCAATTAGCTATTGCCTGCATTCTTCTTAAGTGAGCAAAACGACTACTCTGCTACCAAATAACCCACCCAAAATGTGGGGTTTTATTCCAAGCATTTCAGCCACTGCCAAGAAAACAACTCAACATGGTGTGGATGGAATCACTTGCCTAAGTAATCCTGATGTATTCCTTTAGCACTTCTTAAGCGACAATGATCTCTTTTAAGCTCATTAATTAAAGGACATTAAGAAGAATTTTTCCCAATTGATCAAAAGCCTAAGTCACTTATTTTAAATACACTTAAAAGGTGACGAGATAGACAATGCCAGTCCTCTACCCACCACTAGCATTAAAGCACACAATCGGAACAGGAAAAAACATATATAATGAATGGAGGGGAATAAGAAAAAAGGATTCCCAGCCTGATTCGGCACCTGCACAACCGTCTGTGCCCTCACCCCACTGCTAAATCCAGCTCCACTGAAGTCTAAGGACCTTCCGTAACCGGCTCCAAAAAAGTGCAAGACAATGAGGGTCCGCTGGCTTCCCCAGAGTTAGGCTCTCCCCGGTAATTAAGGCAACGTCCCATTAGCGTGGATATGAAGATTTTTATCACGAAACCTGTTTCACAAAGTTGTTATTTTTTCCCCCTAAGCGGAAGGAACGATCCCAGTTCACCTTACTTCTCTTATCCGAGACTATAAGCGCCTCAAGAAGTGCCTGTGTGTGACAGTCGTGCCCACCCGTATTAACATAGCTGGCTGAACCACGCACTATGTACAATCAGACCGCTGCTCTTAATATTGGGCAAATAAATTCACGCCTGCCTCGGTGCATTGTTATGACGACTCCAGTGCAAACGGATAGAGGAGATGCTGGTCCCGTTATAACTCATCTCCTCCAGGAAGAGCAGGATGTTAACCAGCGAGTCCCCGCAGCCGAGCGGCGACTCCCCCCGCCACCAGCCAGCCCTCGCCCCCAGCACGGCAAACACACGCCGTGTATGCGCTGACAATAGAAGTGAGGCCAAGGAGGAGGAAAGCGCACGGCAAGGCTGGAATTCAACTTGCGACCCGGAGGATGTGGAAGGAGGAAAGTGCGTTTGCCGTCTCCTTCCAGCTGCCATTTATTTTCGCCCATCGTTAAACGGGCGAGGGAGATAGCTGGGCTGCAGAAGCCCCTTGTGCTCCCTCCTAGTCTCCGTAGGGTCACGGCTGTGCAGCCCCGGCGTGGATATTAAATAAAAAGACTGGCAGATGCTGAAAACCGACGCCATTTTGATGAATGATAACATTAGAGAAATGGGAATGTTTGGGGGGGAAGGGGGGGAGGCAGGCAGGCAGGTAGGGAAGCGGAGAGGTGGGTGGGTTGGGCGGGGGGGGAGGTGACAGAGGATATACCCACCGCCCGTGTTGGTCCTCTTGGTGCTGCCGGCTTCAGGGGGGGCTTCAAGCGGTCTTTTCCGGGAGTCCGGCGGGTCCAGGTCTATGGGAACCCCGGTGTGGGTCCCGTTCTGCTGGATGGGAGCTGCCGCCATCATGTTTGCTGCTGCTCGGAGGAGAATTGTCTCTTCCCTTCTGTGGTGGGGGGGCAGGGAGGGAAGGGGGGAGGAGGAGGAGGAGGAGGAGGAGGAGGAAGGGGGAGGAGGAGGAGGGGAGGGGGCTCGTCCCGTTCTCTTGTCCTTTTCGAAAATGTAGAGCTAAGCTCGGGATTGTCGAGGATGCTGCGCGCCTTGTTTATCTGGCACCCGGGGGGAGGGAAGGGAAAGGAGGGAGGGAAGCGGGCAGGACTGGGCTGGAGGAGCAGCTGCAGTGCAGTGTCAGGAGGAGATGAGAAGGGAGACGGGAACGAGGGGGGCGAGAGAGGGAAGAGAAAGGGGGAGAGGGGAGGAGGAGGAGGGGAGAGAGTGAAAAGAGTGAGACAGGAGGAGGAGAGGACAGAGTGAGTGGGAGAGGAAAGGAGGGGAGAGAGTGAGTGGGAGAGGAGAGGAGGGGAGAGAGAACGAGTGAGACTGAGGCGGCGGGGAGGGAGGGAGAGAGGGAGGGGG